>NC_047118.1:54761785-55061785 GCF_902500255.1 Thalassophryne amazonica
TTCATGCGCATGCGTGAACTTTTTCATGCCTGTCGATTGCATCATTTCCTGGTAAGCAGCCTTTGTGTGAGGACGTGTGTTGTGCGCTCGGCAGATTTTCATTTCAAGGAAAAAGATGGAACGACTGGAGCAGCGCCGCATCAAATTTTGCCAGAAACTGGGCGACAGCCAGGTGGAAACCATTCGGATGATTCAGACGGCTTTCGGTGACTTTTCAGTCATGTGACTATCCGAGAAATTGTGGAAGAGGTGGGCATGTCACAGCATGTCCTGTGAGACTTCCAACATGGAGGCGCTTTTGCACTGCCTTCAGCAGCAGCATGAATTTCACCACCAATCTTTTCATGGCCAGATCTTCTGTCACAGTGGAATGTACCGAAAAAGTGCTGATGTCCACCTCTTTTGCAATTTCTCAGATAGTCACACGACGGTCCCGCATCACCACAGCGTTCACTTTGGAAATGATCGGGTCATTTCAGCATGTTGATGGCCACCTGGAGCGTGGCGCGCTCTCCACCGTTGTGCGGACGTCTTTAAACCGGTTGTACTGCTCCTTAATCTGTGTGATGCCCAAAGCATCGTCACCGAAAGCCGTCTGAATCATCCGAATGGTTTCCACCTGGCTGTTGCCCAGTTTCTGGTAAAATTTGATGCAGCGCTGCTCCAGTCGTTCCGTCTTTTTCCTTGAAATGAAAATCCGCTGAGCGCACAGCACATCTCCCACACAAAGTCTGCTTACCAGGAAATGATGCAATTGACAGGTGTGAAAAAGTTCACACATGCGCACGAAGGTTCAAGGCTGGCTCATGCAAGCACACGTGATTCAAATCCATCAGGTTTTTGAAAAAAATAAAAAGGTCCGATACTTTTCTAACAGATCTCGTATATATATGTATGTATATGTGTGTGTGTGTGTGTGTATATATATATATTTCCTCTAAAAGACCACTCGTAATTCAACTAAATATAAGGATTGTAATTACAAGTAATCACTCTTTTGGTCAGTTGGTCAGTTTTCTTCAGACAGGTCAGGGAATGGATACATAAACATTTACATTAATCAAAATACAAACAGTATGGTATGCAGTTCTCAAAATTTGAGAGGCCCTGCAAGGAGACTAGTGAAGGAAGCCACGTGATTTGCCAGAAGGAACATGGGAGATTTGAGTCGAGGTTTGACCTGTTTTTGACAGCATTCTGTCTTGAATGCAACAGCAGGGAGTGTGATCTTGAAGCACAAAAATGTAAAAATGTGATGTAATTTAAACCTCGGATCTTTATAGTGTACCAGGTTAAGTTGAACTTTATTGCACTTTGCTAACAGCTGCAGATCGTTAACAAGGCATGTTTTGCTTGCACCTCCACTTGCCCCGCCTCTTTCAGTCTGTGTTTTCATGACCGTTCCCCATCCAGGCTTCTACGTGCCAGCCTAGCACTGTACACACCCATGCAACAATCTGTTGGGACACATTCTTGTATGGGAGGAGGCTGTCTCTCTTTGTCACAGTGACAAGGGACTGACACGACCACGAGCCAGTCACGACCCGCAACCCAATCAGCTGTGTGATTCTGCCATCTTGTCTGTTTGTCTGCTTTTTGTTCCAACACTCTGACGGGTTGAGATATTTGGAGGGGCAGCAACTCTTCATCTCTGCCTGTCGAGTGAAGCGCCTGTCGATAACGAACACAGGCCACCCTGTTTGACCTGCCGTAACCTCCGATGGGTTTATCATATACAGTACATATGCTGTTATATGATGGTACAAGTGTGTTCTGTAGAAAACATCCACAAAGCCACTTAGCTCTCCACTTCTTCCTATTAGCTTGGTTTTACTAATACTAGCGAGGCTGTCGTAGACCAGTTAGGACAACACTTTGATTTTTATGTTGTATTTCCAACATGGCTTCTGTGTTCCTGAGACAATAGCTAACAAAGCCGAAAGGAGATTTTAGTCTGAAATGCCTGTAGCATTGCTGAGTGCAGCTCCAGCTGCCTAGGTTTCTTGCTCTGCCTTCCATCCTCCCGCGGCAAGCCTGACTTCTGCTAATCTGATCAGATTTCTGCTCACAGGAAATAAGGGTGTCAAACAAGGTCAGAGGTTGAGCACAGATCAACAAGTGTAGAGTTAACCAAAGAGGCCCTGCTGAGTGCGAATGAGGCAAGACCGCAAAGTCTCAAAAATCCCCTCAAGTCACGCCTTACTTGCCGTATTCAGCCCTCCCAGCGTCATTTATCTGTTACGCCTTTATAATAGTTTATGTGCAACTTCATTTGCTGACTGAGGAGTCTGGTGAGGCAGGATCGATAGGTTCAGATCAATGGGCTTTGAACTCTGTGAACTTAATGAAGAGGATAAACAGGCCGCGCTGACGAGGACAACCAGTGCTTTGAAGGAGAACTTTAGTATTTTTTTTATTAACTCATGTTAATGCCGCTAAAAGCTGCACAGTTTTGATCTGTCACCAAATAAAACTGTCTCATGGTCAAACACGAGATATGTCACAACGCTGTTGGTGAAGATGGATTTTTAATGGCCAGTTTTACACTCTGTTAACCCAAATTTGGAATAGAAAGTACAAGATGCCTTATTTGTGGCACGTTTTTCTTTTCTTTCTGATTTTGCTTGCCGCTAACTCAAGTGTTTCCAGTCTTTGCTACATCACAAACCTGAATTAGAAACCTGATTAACCGATCATACTGTATGATTATCATCATCACGCATAATAACAGTAGTTAATAGTGTTCGTATGGTACCAGAGACTCAGTGGTGGAGGTGGTGAGCGAGTAGTGTGGCACAGTGATGGAGCAAACCGCATGATGTTTTTGGGGATAAAGGATCTGTCATCTGTCTGTCTGCACAGCCGCCTGCCTGCTGCTTTCTGCTCGTTTTTCTCCGTCTCTTCTCCTCTCTGTGTCTCCCTGCTGAGCCTCTCTGTGCCTGACTGTTCGATCCACAGGGGGGCGTGTCAAAACCTGGAAGAGGAGGTGGTTCATCCTCACCGACAACTGTCTCTACTACTTTGAGTACACAACAGTGAGTACAGGCTGAATTACACCGCGGCACACTGAAACCATGCTTTACCGTGTCACCTCTTCAGTAACGCTCCTGGTTTTTTCTTTTTTTTTTATTTTTGCGCAGGACAAAGAACCCAGAGGAATCATCCCGCTGGAGAACCTGAGCATTAGGGAGGTGGAGGATAAAAAGCCTGTAAGAACAGCTCCCCTTGCTGGTTCAGCTGTGATAAGACACTCAGAGCAGGGCTGAAATGGAAATTTAGTTCTAATAATTCTTATGTTTTGTGTGTGTGTGTGTGTGTCTCTGCTATACCACACAGCGTTTTCGTGATCCGCTCTGTCTTTTGTTCTCTTCCTTATTTCATTTAAATTTCTTGAAGGTTTTCTCCTGCAAGTTTGAGTTCTTGTTGATGTGCCACCATGAGGTGCCGTCTGCCATCACTGAATGGGGCAAGAAGTGTTCACGAACAATATAAATGAGTCACTCGACCACAAAGCAGGACATATGTTTGCCTTGGCAAAATCGTGCAAATAAGTTAATTAGTAGTTCTTAATAATATGTCTTGAATTGAGAGTTTAAGGACAGAATATTCTTGGACAGGTTTGAGCTGAGGTCACTCGCCCGCACTATGCAAAGTATAAGTTAAACATCATTCAGTGAGTTACAACCAGTCTGTGCATGTAAAACTTTGTAAATCCATACATTAGTCTTTCGTACATCATCTTAAAAATGTATAAAGAGGTGAATGTTTAATATCCCGGCAAAATGTATGAGCCTCAAAATAGTCGCAACTCATTATTTCTGTGGCTTTACAGCGTGCTGCTGTGTTTCCATTCATTCATTAAAAGCTAACATCACAATCGCCAGCATACCCGATTGTCTTGGTGCGCTTTGTTTCTTTTCTTCAAAGAAAAAAGAAACAAAAAACTTCAAATTCTCATTTGTGGAAAGATGTTTTAATGTCACAGCAGCACAGAGGCTCATATATGCACCATGGAACCAGATAAATAAAGAAGAATAATGAAAGTTTTCCAGAAATTACCAGAAATCCAGGTTTTTACTCATGTGGTGAATATTTCCGGGTTATTTTTGACAGCATACGTCAGAATCCATTCATTTGGTTCCCTTCAGTTCCATGCCCAAACAGTTGGTGGCAGTAATGCACCATGTTGGTTTGCAAGCCACCAATAATCTTCAAAGAAGAACGCGGGTTAATTTGTTTTGGGAGTTTACGTCATATTTTTTGGCACTGCGCAGTTGTTTTCCTAATGGTTTACTTTGTTGTGGATATTACAAGTTATGAGCTGCGTATTTTTCCAGCTGCTAAAAATGCTAATGCTGTTAGCATTCAGATGAGAGTTTAACCGCGAGTCAAAACCACAAGATTGAGTTTGAACAGCGGACAGAAATGTTTCTGAGGCGAGTAATTGAAAATGATACATGATGTTAATGCTCTGCTGAAGTTTATCAACCAACGTTAGCTTTTAGCTGCAGGAAGTTATTAAATCAATGACTCAAGCTGAGTGAGTTCAGAAATTGTTTGACCTATTTTTTATTTTTAACAAATAAAGCTACGCAGTTTTTAATTGTTACTGCCATAACTCCAAGAAAAGTCTCAACTTTAAATAACTTAATTTTTTATTTTCATTTTTTTAGCTATGAAATAATCAAAGAAAATAGCACAGCGCTGTTTCATATTTAATTTTGGTTAATGTACACATTACTTTTCATGCTTTTTTATTCCTTATAATGCTAATCAAGAAATTATCTCAACAACAACAGATAAGTTGTCTTTAATTTACAGATCAACATCAAAGATTTCTAAAGCGTCTTTATTATTTTTATTAAAACTATTGTAATTAAAAGTTTTCTAGTGTAAGAAAAGGTTTTTAACTTAAAAATGTACAGTAATCAGAAATTAATCTTGACATAAGAACACATTTATAAGGATTTTAAGGTGGCCAAGAATTTGAAAACAGAGATTATCAATAGCTCCAAATCTCCTGCCAAAACTAGGAAAACTCGGAAGTGAGTGTAGGTTTAACAAGTTGATGCATTAATGTGCCATAAATACTCCTGTTGTTCCAATTGAATTGATACTGAGAATTATTATTTTGAGTTCTTTGAATTGTCATTTCCTTTGTACTTTTCTGAACCACAATGTATGTTTTTTGGATTGTGCCGGTAGCACAATACAAATTTGGTGAAAAGACTGGGGTGGAAAAATTGACCTGACCCAACAAAAAATTTTGTAGATTGTTTTTGGTGGGTAAATAGACCTGAAAATGCACCAGAATGGATCTGAGATTTCAAATTTTTCTGGGGGAGAACCCCCCAGCTCCCCCGCCAGGTGCTTCGGGCCTTTGGCCCTTGCCAAAAACATTCAGGTTTTTTTTTTTTCCATGGCCCACTTTCATCACTGAATGATAAACAGGTAAGCTAACTGGTGGAGATTGTTTCAGCATTTGCAGAATGTTACACTTGTTTCACCGACTCCATGTACATTGCCACAATCAGTGATGGCAGCTGCATCCTTGGCAGCACGTAGGCACATGATGTGTCCACCTTCTAGTTCTGTCTGTCTGTAAGATCAGGGCTGAGCAGGTAGCAGGTACCAGTATGTACGTAGACCTGGCTTCAAATCCTGCTTTGACCAAATCCATCCAGCTGTTAAATGGGTACTGGCCTCGGCTGGGGAAGTAACCTGTGTCAGGCTGGAGTCCCATCTAGGGAGACTCCTCCTAGATGGATAAGTACCACCCCCGACAGGCCTCAGGGGTGACTATATAGAACTACTACTTTGTGTTTTTTATGATCACAGTGTATTAACAGTGTTATATCCACTTGATGTATTCAGAAGGCACAGTACATGTGGGCCTTTAAAGTCAGAGTGAAATAAGATGTTTTTGTCTCCTGTTCTGTATTTAAGCCAATCAAATGTGATTTGGCCAATCGACTGACCCTCAGTTCATATGGCACCGTACCTGTTCCTTGTCTTGTAGAACTGCTTTGAGCTTTTCATCCCAGACAACAAGGACCAGGTGATAAAAGCCTGCAAAACCGAAGCAGACGGGCGTGTTGTCGAGGGCAATCACACCTTCTACCGCATCTCTGCCCCCACGTCTGAGGAAAAAGATGAGTGGATGAACAGCATCAAGTAATTGCACCTCCAATCCTCAAACCTCTGTTTTGTATAAAGTGTCTGACCTGTCCATCTGATATATTCTTTTTAATTCACCTTTAGTCATTCCTCTGTTTTTCCAGCAGTTTAGATTTGTAACTAAGACAACCCAGTGATAATACCTAATTTAAAAAGAAAAAAAAAGAGGCAGCGGCGTCCTCCGCTTTTTCACCAGTTTGTTTAAATACCATTGATGGAACAATAATTAATTTCCTGAAATAGCAGATTGTGTGTTTTTTTGTTTGTTTGTTTTTTGCATAGCTGCAAGTGGCTGATTGAATTTCATTTTGTACTTACATTAACACCTACATTAACACGTGCAAAATCCTTACATACTGCTGTGTATGTCACATTAACACCTGCTATCAACTGCAGACTTATTCTTCAGACGTCACCTGCAAAATGTTCTCAACAGTCTGGGAAGCCCACCCATTGTAGGACTTTTTATGTGGGATCTTAGTAAATCAGGCTCATAATATGTTTGGGATTTTAACTGTTGATACAAATTGAGACATTTGAGGGTTCAAACTTAGGTGTGTGTGTGGTTTTTTTTTTTTTTTTTTTTTTTACATATTTATAGGGCACAGTTAATGTGGTATTCTTGTTAAACTTCGTAAATTGAAGCTAAAAGTTGACACTAGAAGAAGCACATCTTGATTGCTCCATGTTGATTCTATTGTATTTGTGTACACAGAGTTTCAAAATGTGTTACTGTGCAAATATTTTATGGACCGGAATGTCAAAGCTAATTATGACTGTGTGAACATTCTGACCACGGCCGTGATCACACGTGGTCAATCTGGGAAGACTGTTTGTGACTCCCAACGGAACAGCGTGTTCCTCGATGAGTTCAGCTGGTTAATTGAAGTACTGCACTTTTTCTGACTTCAGTCTCTCTGTGTCCACAGAGCTGCCATCAGCAGAGATCCGTTTTACGAGATGCTGGCGGCACGGAAGAAGAAGGTGTCGTCCATGAAAAGGCACTAGAGCCGCTCAGCTCGCTCCATGTTGCACTTGACCGAACAGAGGGACTGGGAATCTGACCTCCATCTGTCTGTCTCACACCTCTTCAGGGGATTTCTTTTGGATACAAACTTAAGTCTGGCGTTGGCGCCAGCGTTCTTGCTAATAATCATGACCAAAGCCTCCTATGAATGTTTTCTCTTTCTTCGTCTCGTACGTCTGGAGACGAGGTTGAAAGGGAACTCTGGAAAATCCCCCTCTGGAAACTGTTTGCTCATGCTTTAGTACAGACAAATCCACGCATACAGAATGTGCACACGTGCACGTCACTTTAACTCAGCAGGTCTGACCACGTGCGGCACCCCCAACCAAAATCCTACGAGCTCTCCAGAAGAGAAGTCAAGATGGTGTTTTTCCTGCTGTGCTTTAATACGTTTGTGTCTATTTTTTACAGCTTTTTACCTTTTATTCTTCCAGTTTTCTTTATTTGCTTTTTTTACAGAGAAAGTATGAAAAAAAAATTGCAGAAGAGTGTAATTTGTCAACTGTTGATTTTATGGGGGGGGGGGGGGGGGGGGTGTTGCCGCTCAGGAGATTGAATCAGTGATGGACTGAAAAACATTTTTGTAGATGTGAACCTGCAGCAGGCAGGTGTATGTGTGTGTCTGTGTGTGCGTGTGAGTGACCTGCAGCTGCATCCTGAGGATCTAAAGGACGAGTGTCTGTCATTATTATTAACATATTTATTCAGGGTTTTATGTTGTCTGGAAAACAGCAGAAACTCTTTCTACTCTGACAAAAAGATTTTGCTCTTTGTCAAAAAAGTTACTTTTGCTGCTGGTTAGCTACAGACTTGTATTCTTCAACTGCCACATTTAATTTACCTTTAGTGTTCCTTTTCTTTGTAGAAAGTTACCAGTTTAATGGTCAAAATTGTCTTCATTACTGTCTTTTCAGAAGAAAAGAAAGAAGCTCTATCTCTGCTTCCACCTGCTTTGCATAAGAAATATTACACGTAAAGCGGCACAGATAAATCCTCACAATTATGTGGCTTTTTGAAGCCACATGCGGGAAAGATTGTTGCTGTCAGTGTCTGAGGAGCCAAACCATATTAATGTGTCGCAGAATCCCACCGAATGATTAAGAGTGGAGAGTCCGATTTATCGCACTAAGGCAAACAGTCCTTTTGCTGAAGCAAATCTATGGTGGCCGAGAGATGACACGACTTCCAAATTAAGAAAACACAAGTAAATGTAGAAAACAAAAAAAAAAAAAACAAGCAAACAAAAATAACACCAAACAACAAAAAAATGCCAGCATATGCAGTGCAAATTTTAATTTAGTAATGTATCAGATTAGATAGAACTTAGATAGAACTTTGGGAAGACTCCCTTGGGAGGACTCCCTCAGGTAACTGAGGTTCCATTATATAGCCGCACACAGGGTAAGAAGCACACAGAGTATCAAAAGTAAAAATAAAAAATTAATGCAATGCATGCAAAAACACAGGCACATAGCTGTACAACACAAAGGAAGCACTGGAAAAACAAGGTTTCTTACCAGAGGACTTTTACTGACCTATTGTTGCATTGCAAATAAGTTTTTGTTTAAAAAAAAAAAAAAAAAAAAAAGTATAAATCTAGCTCAAGAGTAAAATAAATCACAATAAATAAAGATGCATTAAACGATCAGCAGAAAGCTTCTTTTGTGTTACCATTGCTTCCGTTTTGTGGTGCAGCTTTGCAACAAGTCTGTGTTTTCGGGTGCATTGTGTGACTTTGCAGCAAACACATTTAAATTTTCATGTGCTGCACATTACGTTTTCTTGTGTTCTCTGTGATTGCAAGACATTTAAGATGCAGCTCCCTAATGTTGAATTAATGCAAGTGGGGTTTTTTTTGTATTTGTCAAGGTTTTCTGCACGTGCTCGTCTTGTCCTAAGTTGGATGTGTCGTGGCCTCTCTCAGCCACCGCACACTGCTGGCGTACAGTTATGCAAATGTACTCAATTTTTTTTCTTCCTGTTATTTGTACAGTCTCCTCTTCTCAGATCATGTTTGTCACCATATCAATCGTAGAGAAATAAGGAAATCTACAAACAATCATAGACAGTATTGATTTATTTATCAAAGTTGTACATAGTTAAATGTATAGTTGGTCCTTTTTTTCTCTGTTTTTTTTTATGATTTCCCTTTAGTTGTGCCATCCTGTTATTCTGTTGGCTAATATTTGATTTATATCATAACAAGCTAAAATAAAGGTGAATTTGTCCAAAAAAACGGTTTGCATTTTCTAGCTGAGTGGGCGATAATGACTGCAGCCCTCCAGCAGGTGGCAGTATGTGACAAGGCAATGTGTAAATTTTGAACATGCATTAACACAAGGCTTTATAATTAAAGCTGAGTTACACCAACGCCAAATTAATCTGCTGTAAAAACACAGCTTTAACTAGCTCACAATGGCTTTGAGTAAATACTATTTTTTTTTTAAAGCATTAGAAGCTTCACAACGTTCCTTTTCATGAACTTGGTTTGGAACTATTCACAACAGCAGAGAGGAGTCGATATTCACAAGTTGAATTTTTCTTATTTCTTTGTGAATTTTTTTTTTTTTTTACAGAGGATTCATATCCTGATAGGCAAGAAGTGTTTACATTTTCAAGGTCAAACTTAGGAAAAATCTTGGAAAATTGGAAAAATCCCCATCCTTTAACGTTGAATTAATTTTAAAGAAATTCATAACTATCAAAAAGGATCATTTCTTTTCAGATTTGACAGTGTTATTATGTAAGATGGTATCCTTTATCAACTGACAAAGTTTAATCCGGTGTTGCTGACTGAACGGTACCCCTAACCCTTCCCCCATCTTTTATGATTAAATAATACTGATTTTATGTGGAAATGATTGTTGTACAAAAGCTTCAGATATCTGTCGCTGAGATAGATGATGACTAAAGTGCATTTTGAAGCAGAAACAAAGTGATAATTGGTGAATCGCTACCAATGCTCCGAAATGATGCATGTGCAGTGAAGGCAGGGCGGACCAACTTTTGGGGGGGGGGGACTGTTCGGTCAGTGACACCAGAGCTGATCCAGATTACAGATTTTGTTGTCATTTAATTTTTAGCATTGAAAACCCCATTTAATGTATATTTCACATATCTTAATCAAACTTGCTCCCATATTTGAAAGTGAGGTGCAGACTGACACTATCGCTTGACAAAGTTTGATCTGGATCGTGGATTTGAAAGCGCCAAAAAGCAATGAATAAGTTGTGCATAGCAAAGAAATCAATGTTCTGTGAAAATTATTTGAAAAAAAAAAATTCAGAAACCAGCAAAGTTGGGAAAAAAAAAACCTGACAACACCACAAAAACCTAGAGTCAAGTGCATAAACTAAATACATACTCCTGATATTTTATCACACCTAATTTAGCGTATGAAAAGCCACTTCTAACAGGACTTTGACCTTGAAATTTTTTTCCAAGGTAAAAATTTGTGGAATTGTAAACTAGTGTTGACAGAGGTTTGTGGTGCTCTAGTTTGGCAGAGTTATGAATTTTTGAAAATTTGTTCAACAAGGATAGGGATTTTTCCAAGACTTTAACTGATTTTGACCTATGAACTTTAATAAGTTCTTACCTATCAGGATATGAATTCTCTGTAAAAATTTCAGAATATATGAAAGGTTGTGAGTTACAGGCTGTTTACAAACAACCAGGTGAAAACATAACCTCTGTCCATGTTTGCAAACGATGTGCAAGTGGTGCTCGATGTTCGTGAGAGTGCCGTGTGTCATTCAAGTGGCACCCACGGGCTATGGAAGACTACTTGGAATTTTGGGGCCTATTTTCGCCCCCAGCCCTTGTGACATTGAGCCCACATTCAGCCGACATGTGCTAATGTGTCTTTAACACCAATTCAGCGACATTCCCACTGAAAAATTGTTGCTAATTGTCTCCAACACTCTCGGTCCACTGAGGTAATAGCCTTACGTTTCCACAGTCATTGTTCCGGGAGCTTTGAGAGGAAACTGGTCCCACTTTAGAGCACCAAAAACAATTTACAATGGCAAATTGTTGGGTGTGGATTCATCCATTCATGTCTAAAGGTGGGAGCTGAAATGAAGCCCATGCACGTGCACACAAGATGTATAACGAAGGTCCATGTGCACTGGGCATGTGAATCTTATCACTGACAATGATTCGATGCGCAACTCGATACACTACCAGCGATACAATACATATAGCGATACATGATGATACTGAGGATGCAATGCGATACGATTCAGCCCTGTTCCCGATTCAGTGTGATTTGATATGTATTTGATAGCAATTCAATTTATCACAATGTGTTATGATGCGATTTGGTGAGATACGTCTATGGATGGGTATTGATAAAATTTTATCGATATCAATGCCATTATCAATTCCACTTATCAATCCAATTCTTTATCGATTCCCTTATATATCAGAAGAGGGCTTTCAACTTGGGAAACAGAGAGGAGCAGCGTAGAGTCCAACAGGAGCTCCAGTGGAGGATCCGGGCAGCCAAGGAGGAGTATGGAAGGAAGATGGAGGAGCAGCTGGCCCAGAACAACGTCAGGGACGTGTGGAGAGGCCTCAAGACCACCTCAGATTTGGGCAGGGTGCCAGCAGGACTGCAGATGGAGATTCTCGGTTTGCAGAGGAGCTGAACAGTTACTTTAACCGTCCTGCCCCCCTGCCTGCTCCCGGCTCTCCACACGTCTCCAGCAGCCAGCCCTCCAATCCCTCTGACTCCCCACCTTCTTCCCCCTTGTCACCTCCACTGCACCCCGAACTTTGTCCCTCCTCTCCCTGGACTGTATTCAACACCAGCCCACCCCAGCTCACACCTCAGCTCCCCCCTCCTTCCCCCCTCACTGTGACTCAGACAGAGGTGAGAGGTCAGCTCCTGCGGCTGAAGCAGAGGAAAGCAGCAGGACCTGAGGGAATCTCCCCGCGGCTGCTGAGGACCTGTGCAGATGAGCTCTGTGAGGTCCTCAGCCACATCTTTAACAAAAGCCTCAGCCTGGGGGTGGTCCCCACCCTGTGGAAGACCTCCTGTGTGGTCCCGGTTCCCAAAACACTGCATGCCAAGGAACCGCTTACGCTGACCTCCCACCTCATGAAGACCATAGAGCGGCTCGTCCTGTCTCACCTCCGCACTGTGGTGAGCGACATCCTGGACCCACTGCAGTTCGCCTACAGGCCCAACATCAGGGTAGATCACGCTGTCATCTACCTGCTGCAACAAGTGCTCACCTACCTGGAGACCGGTGGGAGCACTGTGAGAGTCATGTTCTTTGATTTCTCCAGCGCTTTCAACACCATCAGACCGGCGCTGCTGCGGGGGAAGCTGGAGGACGCAGATGTGGATGGACACCTCACCGCCTGGACCATCGACTACCTCACTGACCGCCCACAGCACGTGCGGCTGTCAATCTGAGGTGGTAAGGTGCAGCACCGGGGCCCCCCAGGACACCGTCCTCTCGCCTTTCCCCTTCACCCTTTACACCTCGGACTTCACCTACAACATGGACAGCTGCCACCTCCAGAAGTTCTCTGATGACTCTGCCATTGTGGGTCGTGTGTCTGAGGGGAACGGGCTGGAGTACCGGTCAGTCATCACAGACTTCGTGGACTGGTGTGAGCGCAACCACTTGTGTCTCAACACCAGTAAGACGAAGGAGATGGTGATCGACTTCAGGAGGAAACCACCACCTCACCCACCGGTGAACATCCAGGGGGAGGACATAAAGACTGTGGACAGTCTCAAATATCTGGGTGTTCACCTCAACAGCAAACTGGATTGGACTCACAACATTGACACCCTGTACAAAAAAGGTCAGAGTCGCCTCCACCTCCTGATGAGACTGAGATCCTTTGGAGTGAGCAGGCCTCTGCTTAAGACCTTCTACGACTCTGTTGTAGCCTCTGCTCTCCTCTATGCTGTCGTCTGCTGGGCCCTGGGCAGCACAGAGCGGGAGAGAAAGAGACTGAATAAGCTGGTCAGGAAGTCCAGCTCTGTCCTGGGCTGTCCTCTGGACTCTCTGGAGGAGGTGGCTGAGAGTTAACCAAGCTCACATCCATCATGGACAACTCCTCCACTGTGGGATCAATAAAGTCTTATATATATATATATATATATATATATATATATATATATATATATACACACACACACACATACATAAAACTGAAAACTTAAACTGCAACAATTTGAAAGCAACATTTCAGCATCATGTTTTCCACCAGTGTTCATTTTCTGGGATAAAGTTGAGAAAAACTGCAGGGAAATTCAGCCGCAGAAGCCTTTTAGCAGAAAGAGCGTGAATATGTTTTTTTGAGAATTAGAGGTGGGTCGAGGAGGTTGCCGTGACTGATGGGAACTCAGTCACGTTTCCACAGTGAGGAGGATAAAAAATGAACACTTTCAAGGGAAAATGTGTGGTGGTGAAGCAGCGGGGAATTCCAGGTTTTTCCAACCGTCTCCGGGTTGTCGTGCATGTATCAAATGGAAGTACATTAAGATTTATCATTTGCTGCTAGGTTTTAATTGTGTGAGAAAAAGAACACAGCAAAGTTTCCTGACCTAAAGTCAGACTTTGGGAACAATAAGGAAAGATGATCTGTAGGGCAATGTGAGCCTGAAAAGTGAAAAATTCCTAAACTTCTTAAAAGCGGTGACCTCAGTGCACTGAAACCGGACCGCTCAGTTAGACCAGCCTGTCCACTGAGGCTTGAGCCTGCAGCGGCTTTCACAGTCCCATGAGCGCCCAATTCTCAAAGTCCTCCTGTAAGTGAAGCCATGTGAGACCAGCCAGGCTCCAATTAGACACAGGCGGTTTCCCAGAATCACTGGAGGCCTCCTCCTGCCCACCGCAGATGGAGCAGGGAGCACCCCACGGTGTGCAGACCCCACCTCAGCCGCACGAGAAGGCCTTTTCTTCTCGGGAATGCTGAGTGGGTCTCCACCCACCCTGATGGTGGCTCACGCAGGCCAAGAATGCAAGACACAGGCGGGCAGACAGTGTCACGCAAACACGCAGACGCACGTGCAGCAAATTCTGGTGGATGTTTTCATGCAAACTGCAGAGAATTTGCTGAAACAGGTCTCTCAGTTTGTAGTTTTGCAGAGTGCGGTGGGAGTGCACAGGCGTTTTTCAACCCTAAATGGACCAACAAGAGCTGTGGCTGCAAAATCCCTGACAACAGATTTTTGATCCCAGGAATGTTTTCAAAATGTGAAACATTCCCACAATTATTTTTCTTGTTTTCACAGTGGCTCACCTTTTCTCGTATGTCGGTGTGTACGTGATCAAAGCAACTCAGCAGAGTTTTTATCCAAACTGGACCAAACCTGGTTGAATGTCTGAGGATCAGCCGAGGTGATTTGAACAAAAATCATTTTATATTTCACAGGCCAGGGTCAAAATTTTGGCTCGGTGCTTGTATATTTACTTCTGCCAATGAAGCTGGAGAAGGTTATGCTTTTGCCCCTGTTTATTTGTTTGTTTGTGAACAGCCTGGCGCCCACAGTGTTTCACATATTATTAATTTTTTACTGAACATTCATATCCTGATAGGCAAGAACTGATGCAATTTTCAAGGTCAAAGACTAAAGCCAGGAAAAAAATCTCTATCTTTAACATTGAACAAATGTTAAAAAAATCATAACGCTGTCAAAAAAGATCAAATTTCTGTCATATTTGAGAGCATTATGCAGGATGGGCTTTTCAATATTAAATTCAAATGTCCACAAAATCCACAATTGGGATCAGATCTGGATCAGACTTTGTCAGGCGATAGTGAGCAGAGGCGTTGGACTGGGGGGGGGGATAAAGGGTACTATGTACCCAGGGCCCAGAACATGGGGGGGGGGGGCACCAAAAGCTGGCATTAAATACATTTTTGTGTTGCATGTTATTAATGTCCATACAGTTCATGTTGTAAAAGAATATAATTAGGATGAATGTATAAATGTTGCAAAACATAATTCTGCTCTAACAATAATATTGAAAGATCTCTGAGGGCCCTTCCACCCCTGCACAGTTGTACAATGGTTTAGTCCAGGCGCACAGGCGACCCCCCCCCCCCCACCACACACACACACACACACACACACACACACACACACACACACACACACACACACACACACACACACACACACACACACACACACACACACACACATCCCAAACGGGATCTGACAGAAAGAGGAGGTGTTTAGTAGTGCTGAAACAACTAATCGATTTAATCGATTATTTAAATAGTTGTCAACTAATATAGTCATCAATTAGTTGTTAAATAACTTTGTTTTACCGCAAATGTTTAGTTTCTTCCATATATATCAACCGTTTCTGCAGCGCGGCTTTGCTTTGTACCTTGAACCAATCGAAGCAGTGCCCCAAAGAGCATATGTCTGTAACATTTACCTTTTTATGTTAATCTGACCTGTTATGGTCTTCTGAAACAGTTGATAGATGTATTTTATAACTTAAAAACGGGACCGATGCTAGCGTGGTAGCATGTCTATGGCGTTTTCAATATTGAAGTTAGCATTTAGCTGTTGCAGCTGTCAGCACATTTGTTTTCTGTATAATAATTCATGGCTCAGCGTTTGTTGTCGTAAAAGAGTCAAATGTATTACAAATTGTAATATTTTATTCATTTATTTTTATTTATATATCAATAATAATAATAATAGAAACAACAACAACAGTAATAATAACTAATAATGCCACAATAAAGTTTTAGAGAAACGGACAAAAAGAATCTGATAAAACAAAACAGAAAAGATTAAACCAACTAACAATGAACATAAATAAATATAGAAATAACTGTTTCCTGTGAACACCTAGTGACTCTTAAACCTCCACTTCATCCCTGTTTTATTTAAGTTTAATGACAATTTGTTTCGGTCAAACCACATCTAAGCTGTGTTTTTGCACAAGAAAAAAATAAAATGCAGTAAACTGCACATTTGTGTCTTTTTTCATGAAAATATCTTATTAAATATAACATATTACACTTTCGTCAGGCCTTTAAAATACTTTTGTGGACTCTTGCTGTAATATATTGTCAGTGGTTGATATAGTTGCTGTAGGCATCTAAACCTGATGGAAATCTCTTTGTGGTGTGTCGGTGACGTATGTATGTGCAAAATAAAACAAAACACTCCTCCAGGTATGTTTTTGATGAGAATATAACATAACTTTGTTACAAGGTCAAATGTTGATGTTGTGTGACAAAAGCCTTTTAATAATAACTCACTTTGTTGGGAAAGTGAATGACACGGACCCACAACAGGGGGCGTAAATGAATGGACAATGGAGATGCCAAAAGGTAACAATTTAATGTTGTGAAAAGGTGCACAACTGAAAACAAATGCTGCGTTTAAGAACAGTCAATCAATGTCAAAGGTGACGTGTGGGCAGGCTCGAGTATAGGAGACGCCTGTCCAGAGAAGAGCCGGGCCCCACACGGTTCCACTGCCAACGGAGACCTGCAACACACCGGAGCCGCCAAGTCCTGAGTCCCCAGGTGGCCACTGCCTCCAGCTGTCAGATCCGGTACTGCTGGCATGAAGAACAAACAGGTTACGGTGGGTGTGTGAACCCCCAGCAAACAGTCAGCAAAAACACAGTTCCTTTCTGAGGGAAAAATCCACCACTCCCAGAAAACAGGAACGCTGAGAACGTGCAGTACCAACAGTATACTTAGCAAGTTAGGAAAGTGAGGAGTGGGAAACGCCAACTCCCTCCAAACCCAGCTCCAAGCTGCGAGTATACAAAGGTTACGACTGCAAAACTCAGTAGCAAGTATAGTGCGAAGGCACAGAACGGCTGAGAAAGTTTACCTGTCGGGTAAGCTAATTTCTCGGCAGGGAGGTGGAGTCACTGCCCGGCTTTTATGGATTGAGGTGACGATGATGGGATGTGTGATAGCTGTCAATACCAGTGCTCCTGGTTGCTCCTGAGAGGCGACTGCGCCATCTGGTGCCTGAAGCCCGCCTTCAGGCAGGGCGCCCTCTGGTGTTGGACCAGCAGTACCTCCTGTTCTCGCGGCCCACACAACACACTTAAAGAAATAATGGCAAAACTCACAAGTAAACAAAACAAAACAAAACTATTAATCAAAAAAAATAATCGACCGATGAACTGATTAGTAAAATAATCGTTAGTTGCAGCCCTAGTGTTTAGGCTGAAATAAAATATGTCTTTCCTAAAAAAATCAAAGTCCGGATTTCAAAAAAGAAGAGAAAAAAGGACAGGGAAAGAAAACTAAATGAGGGAAAGCAGCTGCTAACCAAATTATTTGAAAAGAGAGGTGAGCTTGAAAGCTAGCTATATTGAGTTGGAGGGTCTGGGGGACCAAATTGCACCATTTTTCTAGAAAATGGTGCAATTTGGTGCATTCCTGTGCATTTTAACAGATGGGAATGCACCAAATTGCACCATTGTCTAGAAAAATGGTGCAATTTGGTGCATTCCTGTGCATTTTAACACACGGGAATGCACCAAATTGCACCATTTTCTAGACCCCCCAACTTAATATTGCTCCCCCAACTTTAAAACTTTAAAAAGGGTTCTGACTCCCAGGTGTGATCTAAGGTATGCATGATTTAGACCTGGTTTGACTACGCATTAGAAATTTAGTGTTTGCGTTAATAAAAAAGAACATAACGGGGGGTCTTCAATATGGCTAGTACCTCGGGCCCAGAATTTGGTGCTACGCCCCTGATAGTGAGTGCCAGTCTGCACCTCACTTTCAAATATGAGTGATTGGGGCATGTTGTTGGGAAGGTGTAGTGACACGGACCCACAACAGGGGGCGTAAAAGAACGGACAGTGGATAAGCCAAAAATAACAATTTAATGTTGTGAATTGCACAACGGAATACAGATAATTGCAGTTGAGAAGTACAGTCAATTGTACAAAAGGTGACGTGTGGGCAGGCTCGAGGATAGAAGATGTCTGTCCAGAGAAGGGCCGGATCCCACACGGCTTCCACCGCCAACGGATCTGAAGAACACCGGAGCCGCCACGTCCTGGGTCCCCAGGTGGCCACCGTCTCCAGCTGTCAGACCCAGTAATCTCTCAGTACTCAGTTCCTCCGGGAGGGAGAACCTCCACCTCCAAAACAGGAACACCCGTGCAGCTCCTGTCAGTCGCTTCTCTGGATGGAGTGAGAGGCAAAGATGTTGCAAACCCACACTATGCGCCAATCCAGCAGAAGACTGTATCCACAGGAACAACGGCTGCACACAGAACAATATTTAGTCACGGTAAGGCACAGCAGAGAAGGTTACCTGAGTGGTAGCTGATTTCTCGGCGGGGAGGTGGAGTTGCAGTCCAGCTTTTATGGTGATGTGGAGGATGATAGTAGAATGAGTGACAGCTGGTGCTGTTGATGAGTGACAGCTGTCACTCTCTGTTGCTCCGACGCCCTCTCGTGCTTGAAGCCCGCACTTCAAGCAGGGCGCCCTCTGGTGGTAGTAGGCCAGCAGTACCTCCTCTTCAGCGGCCCACACAACAGGACCCCCCCTCCTCAACGGGCGCCTCCCGGTGCCCGACCAGGCTTGTCCGGATGCCGCCGGTAGAAGTCGGCCAGGAGGGCCGGATCCAGGATGAAGCTCCTCTTCACCCAGGAGCGTTCTTCAGGTCCATACCCCTCCCAGTCCACCAGGTACTGGAATCCCCGACCCTTCCAACGGACGTCCAGGAGCCAACGCACGGTCCATGCCGGCTCCCTGTCAATGATCCGGGCAGGAGGGATGTCCTTGGTCGATAGCCAACCACCCTGCCCGGGCTCATATACAGGGGCTGGGGAACGCCGGCGGTCTGCATGGGCCTTGGCCCTCGTCCGGGCTTTGAGCAGGGCAGAACTGGTGGTACGCCACACCCGACGGTCCTTCCTTAGGCGGGCCTGGACCGAGGGCACCCCGACCTTTCCCTCCACGAGCGGGAACAATGGGGGCTGGTACCCCAAATACACTTCAAGCGGGGAGAGGCCAGTGGCCGATGACACTCCAGGCCAGATAGTGGCTCCAGGCCGTCGGGTGTGCGGAGGTCACGCAGCGGAGGGCCTGCTCCAAATCCTGGTTCGCCCGCTCTGCCTGTCCGTTCATCTGGGGATGGTACCCGGATGAGAGACTCACGGTGGCCCCCAGTTCTCTGCAGAAACTCCTCCAGACTTGAGAGGAGAACTGTGGACCACGATCCGAGATGATGTCTGATGGAATCCCATGCAGACGCACGACGTCGTGGACCAGGAGGTCTGCAGTCTCCTGGGCCGTCGGGAGCTTCGGGAGGGCCACGAAGTGGGCTGCCTTGGAGAACCGGTCCACTATCGTGAAGATGGTGGTCATGCCCTGGGACGGCGGAAGGCCCGTGATGAAGTCCAGGCCGATGTGGGACCAGGGGCGATGAGGCACGGGTAAAGGCTGGAGGAGACCTTGGGTCTTATGATGGTCCACCTTGCCCCTGGCACAGGTGATACAGGCCTGGACGTATTCCCGGACGTCGGCTTCCATAGACGCCCACCAGAAGCGCTGCCGGACCACTGCCACGGTTCTTCGCACCCCCGGGTGGCAGGAGAGCTTGGAACCGTGACAGAAGTCCAAGACCGCAGCTCTGGCCTCTGGTGGGACGCACAGTTTATCCTTCGGGCCGGTCCCCGGGTCCGGGTTCCGCACCAGGGCCTCCCGGACGGTCTTCTCCACGTCCCAGGTGAGGGTGGCCACGACAGTGTACTCGGGGATGATGGTTTCCATTGGGTCCGACAACTCAGCCTTGACTTCCTCCTCGTGCACCCTGGACAGGGCGTCAGATCGTTCATTCTTAGTCCCAGGGCGGTATGTCATCTGGAAGTCAAAACGCCCGAAGAACAGTGACCAGCGGGCTTGCATGGGGTTCAGACGCTTGGCGGTCCGGATGTACTCCAGGTTCCGATGGTCCGTGAAAAACGTAAACGGTACCGATGCTCCCTCCAACAGGTGTCTCCACTCCTCAAGAGCCTCTTTCACCGCCAGAAGTTCCCGATTGCCGACGTCATAGTTCCTTTCAGCCGGGGTCAACCTGCGAGAAAAAATAGGCACAAGGATGGAGAACCTTGTTGGACTCCCCGCTCTGGGATAGCACGGCTCCTATCCCTGAGTCAGAGGCATCCACTTCGACTATGAACTGGCGATTTAGATCGGGCTGCACCAGGAATTGTGCAGTCGAGAACCGGCGTTTCAACTCCCTAAATGCGGCTTTGCACCGATTCGACCAGGTGAAGGGGACTTTAGTGGAGGTTAGGGCTGTCAGGGGGCTAACTACCTGACTGTAGCCTTTGATGAACCTCCGATAGAAATTTGCAAAGCCGAGGAACTGTTGCAGTTTCCTACGGCTTGTTGGTTGGGGCCAATCTCTCACCGCCGCAACCTTGGCCGGATCAGGGGCGACAGAGTTGGAGGAGATTATGAACCCCAGGAAGGACAAAGAAGAGCGGTGGAACTCGCACTTCTCACCCTTCACAAACAGCCGGTTCTCCAACAACCGCTGCAGGACCTGACATACATGCTTGACATGGGTCTCAGGATCTGGAGAAAAGATGAGTATATCGTCTAGATATACGAAGACAAACCGATGCAGGAAGTCCCGCAAGACGTCATTAACCAAGGCCTGGAACGTTACGGGCGCATTGGTGAGGCCGAACGGCATGACCAGGTACTCAAAGTGACCTAACGGGGTGTTAAATGCTGTCTTCCACTCGTCTCCCTTCCGGATCCGAACCAGGTGGTACGCATTCCTAAGATCCAATTTGGTGAATATTTGGGCTCCATGCAGGGGCGTGAACACCGAATCCAACAGAGGTAACGGGTATCGGTTGCGAACCGTTATTTCATTCAGCCCTCTGTAATCGATGCATGGACGGAGTCCGCCGTCTTTTTTGCCCACAAAAAATAAACCAGCACCCATCGGGGAGGTGGAGTTCCGGATCAACCCGGCAGCTAAAGAGTCCCGTATGTAGGTCTCCATTGATTCGCGCTCTGGACGAGAGAGGTTGTACAGCCTGCTGGACGGGTACTCAACTCCCGGGATCAAATTGATGGCGCAATCGTATGGTCGGTGCGGGGGAAGAGTGAGTGCCAGATCTTTGCTGAAGACATCAGCAAGATCGTGGTACTCCTCAGGCACCGCCGTCAGATTGGGGGGAACTTTGACCTCCTCGTTAGCTGTCACACCGGGTGGAACTGAGGATCCTAAATATTCCCGGTGGCAGGTTTTGCTCCACTGCGTCACAACCCCAGATGGCCAATCTATCCAGGGATTGTGCTTTACCATCCATGGACAACCCAAAATCACACGGGAGGTGGAATGCGTTACAAAAAACACAATCTCCTCCCTGTGATTGCCAAACACAACCAACGTTACCGGCTGTGTCTGGTGTGTGATTAGTGGAAGAAGGGTGCCATCTAGTGCCCGTACCTTCAATGGTTTAGGTACAGCCACCAGAGGGAGCCCAACTTCCTTTGCCCATCTGCTGTCCAGCAGATTCCCTTCCGACCCCATGTCTACCAGTGCTGGGGCGTGAAGGGTTAGATCCCCACTTAGGATCGTGACTGGGATTAGTGCGGATATACGGGGTTTCCCCGCGTGCGTGTTATGACCCACCCTTAGCCCAGATTCTAAGGGCGGGCGTTGTAGTTTAACCACTTGGAGCAGTTCTTCTGTATGTGCTCGCTCGAGCCACAGAAAAAACACTCCCTGCGGGCCAGCCTCCGTTGTCTGTTATTTGATTTGACTTTGGCCCTGCTCGTGTCCATAGCTTCGTCAACAGGGGGAGCTGTTGCCACACGGAGCTCTCTGGCTGTGGAGCGTGAGGACGGCGGCACCCTTTCGGACCCGGAAGGAAGAGGGACGGCTCGTGCACGGCCACGCCCCCCGCCCTGCTCCCGACGATGTTCCTCTAATCGGTTATTTAATCGTATAACCAGGTCGACAAGCCCGTCAAAATCCAGCGGTTCTTCTTTAGCCAGCAGATGCTCCTTCAGGACCGGAGACAGTCCATTTACGAAGGCGGTGCAGAGTGCAACAGTATTCCAGCCGGACCTTGCTGCCGCGATGCGGAAGTTGACTGCATACTCTGCTGCACTCTGATGCCCCTGTCTCATTGACAGCAGCACGTTCGAAGCGGTCTCGCCTCTATTGGGGTGATCAAAAACCTGTTTGAACTCCCTCACAAACCTAGTATATGTCGTTAGGAGCCGTGAATTTTGCTCCCAGAGCACCATAGCCCAGGCGCGTGCCTCTCCTCATAGCAGATTAATAACGTAAGCCACCCGGCTAGCATCTGATGCGTACATGACAGGACACTGTGAAAAGACGAGGAAACACTGCATTAAGAAGTCCGCGCACGTCTCGACACAGCCTCCGTACGGCTCCGGAGGGCTTACATAAGCTTCAGGGGATGGAGGGGGGGTTCGTTGTATGACCAGTGGAATGTCTGTATCTGGCATATGACCAGCAGGAGGAGGTGCTGCAGCAGAGCCCTGAGCGTGCGCTTCCACCCTGGCGGTGAGAGCCTCCATCCTCCGATTGAGAATAACATTCTGCTCGGTTACCAAGTCCAACCGAGCAGTGAAAGCGGTTAAGATGTGCTGCAGCTCACCTAACGCGCCTCCTGCGGGCGCCTGTGCACCTTGCTCTTCCATTGGCTGTTCAAGCGATGGTTGACGCCCCTCGGAATCCATGACGCTGGCCGAGAAATCCTGTTGGGAAAGTGTAGTGACACGGACCCACAACAGGGGGCGTAAATGAACGGACAATGGATAAGCCAAAAATAACAATTTAATGTTGTGAATTGCACAACGGAATACAGACAAATGCAGTTGAGAAGTACAGTCAATTGTACAAAAGGTGACGTGTGGGCAGGCTCGAGGATAGAAGATGTCTGTCCAGAGAAGAGCCGGATCCCACACGGCTTCCACCGCCAACGGATCTGAAGAACACCGGAGCCGCCAAGTCCTGGGTCCCCAGGTGGCCACCGTCTCCAGCTGTCAGACCTGGTACTGCTGGCAGAAACAGAAACAGTTAATGGTGGGTGTGTGAATACACACCCAGTAATCTCTCAGTACTCAGTTCCTCCAGGAGGGAGAACCTCCACCTCCAAAACAGGAACACCCGTGCAGCTCCTGTCAGTCGCTTCTCTGGATGGAGTGAGAGGCGAAGATGTTGCAAACCCACACTATGCGCCAATCCAGCAGAAGACTGTATCCACAGGAACAACGGCTGCACACAGAACAATATTTAGTCACGGTAAGGCATAGCAGAGAAGGTTACCTGAGTGGTAGCTGATTTCTCGGCGGGGAGGTGGAGTTGCAGTCCGGCTTTTATGGTGATGTGGAGGATTATAGTAGAATGAGTGACAGCTGGTGCTGTTGATGAGTGACAGCTGTCACTCTCTGTTGCTCCGATGCCCTCTCGTGCTTGAAGCCCGCACTTCAAGCAGGGCGCCCTCTTGTGGTGGTAGGCCAGCAGTACCTCCTCTTCAGCGGCCCACACAACACGTTTGATTAAGACATATAATGTAAAATATACATTAAGTGGGGTTTTCAATGTTAAATTTAAATGGCCAAAAAATCCACAATCCAGATCAGATCCAGATCAAACTTTGTCAGGCGATACTGAGTTCCAGTCTGCACCTCACTTTCAAATATGAGAGCGATTGGGACATGTTTAAGCTATAATGTAAAAGTAATTAATACATTAAATGGGGTTTTCTGTGTTAAATTTAATGGCCACAAAACCTGTAATGTGGATCAGATCCAGATCAAACTCTGTCAGTCGATAAAGGATACCATCCTGCATAACGAATATGAAAGAAATTTGATCTTTTTTAACAGAGTTAGGAATTTTTGAAAATTTGTTCAATGTTAAAGATAGGGATTTTCCCAATATTTTTCCTGACTTTGACTTTTGAGCTATGACCATGAAGACTGAATCACTTCTTGCCTATCAGGATATGAATCTTCAGTAAAAAAAATTCTTAATGATATATAAAAACTATGGGCTCCAGGCTGTTCACAAACAAACAAACAAAAAGGGGCGAAAACATAACCTCCTCCAACTTCATTGGTGACTTTAACTATGGTTGACTGTTAAACACTTATATGAAGTCCTATACTCCCATTCTATGGGTCACATGAGCTTTGATCGTGGGTGACCTTGAAGGGTTAAATTGTTTTCAAATGACTATTTAGAGTAATTGGTTAGAGACTCTGGTACTGGTACTACTGTTAAATATGAATATGAAGTCACACTGCATATAAACCTTCTCTTGGTCACGCGACCAAGAAAGTCAAACTCTTTAACTCAAGCAGTTTGGCATCAATGCAGTATGTATTTAACACGGCAGAAGCTTTTTGTGTTATTAAAGGACAAAATAGATCAACGTTTGGATAGAATTAATCAAATATCAAGGCCACGCCGAACCATATATTACGTATACTATCACTTCATCACAAAATTTATTTGTGGAATCAGAGTCAAACATGTCTCAAGGGACTATTCTGCTTAATGTAAATTTACAGAAAGTTTTGAGAATGTTACAGAACTTTTGTGACTGTCTTCCCTAAAGATGTTTTCTTAAAATTTCTTAAACATGTTTTCCTAATCACATTTACAATAGAGAATTTTGTCTAATATTTTTTGCTAGCTTGGACTAGAATACTCGCAACTATGAAAGGGCATGTTTTAGCAACTTTAAACCAAACAAATCCAACTTCGACGCACTCTTCAAAACCGTTAAAACAATAAATGCTTCAGTGCTTTAGATGCCAATTCAATAATCCTTGAAGCAACAAATAAAACTGAATCAATGCTATATTGTTTCAAAATTCTGAAAACAAAAAAATGAACCAAGTGCTTCACAGAAAAGCTACTCTTTCAATACACATAATACTAAATAAAATAGTGCCATTCATAATATGAATCCTGGGTACGGCCCTGGTTTGTAAAAACTGTAATGTTTATCACATTTCTGACACCCTTCAGCTCAAATATGCAAAAGTGGGTCATTTTAAAGACAAAATTATAGAAATCCTACAAAGTTGATGAGAGGAAACACTCAGGATACAAACTAGTCTTCCCTTATTTATGACCAGTGTTGGGGAAAGTAACTTTGGAAAGTTACTTCATTAGTTAATCTATACAGTTATATTTTACAGTTTTAAGATTTAGTACTCAGAAAAGTAACTATTAGTTACTATGCTGATTAGTTACTTTTCTGATTGTTCAATCTTACGAGTAACCAAGTTAGATTACTCGTTACCTTATTAGTTACATTACTTATTAGTTGCAAGTTTTCTGCAGATTCTAATAAAGTAATTGCATAAAGCTGCTAATGAAGTAACTGCATAAAGCACCTGTATAAAGCAACTAAAAAAGTAACTAAAAAAGTAACTTGTCAAAGTTACTTTCCACAACACTGTTTATGACCAGGATCTGCTGTTTGACAAGGATAAATTGCATGTTTGTCAATGCTAGCTTACCAAAGCGAAAAAATACGTTGTGGGAATTTTTAGTAAATTTTCTAATTGGGGGGCTGCAACCCCCCTTTGGTGCCGTCTGTGGCTGAACAATGCGGACAGTAAAAATAGCATTTAATGTAAATACTGTGACATACATGAGATACAAGAAAGTCCACTTCAGGTAAGGTAAATGCGACATTTTGTATTTCTCGCAGCTTAGCTGGATTGTGCCGTTAAAGTTTAAAACCCTAATCAGTATTTGAGGCCTCTTTAAAGGGTCAGGTACTGTTGTGAAACCTTTGCTCTTTTACTGGAAGGATAAATCTCTTTCTAATCACTGCAGGAATCACCACTAAACTCACCCTGAAGGCAGGATTTCTGAGAAATGGAGTTAAAGAGAAACCACAACAAACTCCCCACCCCCATCCTCCTCAGAGCATCTCGGAGGACAACATGCTCCCCCACCCCCCCAAGAATGCCGCTCAATCATAGGATCAGCAGATCTCTACAGAACAACTCAAACCCACATAACCTGTAACAATCTCGAGATCAAAAGCCCATCGTGCTGTAGACACGTGTGCAGCAGAGAGGCGTGATGTCAGCGCGTTCGTCGGCCTGTCCTGTAATATATGTCCATGTAGTCATGTGATTCAGACATGATTACATGGACAAGTTGTTTAATTAATTATTAAGATCCTATTGTCTTACATACAGTTTGTACATGTTCAATTAAGCCCCTCTATCAATCAATCAATCCAAAACAATATTTACGTTTTAATGGTGTCTGCAGGAGGCTGAGCACGTGCATATATGAGCTTTTGACAAGAGCAGAAGTTATACAAATCAAAGAATAGTTGTAGATTACCCTCTGTGCATTTGCAGGTATTAATAAGACAAATTTAACACCATAAGAAGTTAGCTTTGAATTAGCGGAAGTTAGCATGCACGCTAACGTCTGCGAATTGTCTTGTAAATCAGTTCAGAGGTGTTATTAGGTTCCAAAAACAGCATTCTCTGTTTTAGAAGTGTCTATTTCTTGCTAGCTTTTACACAATATATGAGAAAGGTGTTATTTCTAGCCAAAAACAAAGCAAAATTAGCAGCTAGCAACACCGGGAAGTGACATCCCCACGCTAAATGTTTTGTAAATCCTTCCAAAGCGTAACGGTCCAAAATTATAACATAACGGGCCATAACGCAAGTTTGCGCTAGCTAAAACCCTGCACTATTGTGAGCCTGCCCACGCTTCAACACGGTACTGTACGCCATTTCACATCTCCCTCCTGGCTCCATTGTTCTTCTGGAGCTATAAATACTGCAAGATCGTTGCTTCACTTTATCATACTGGACTCATATGAGGACTGTTCACAGTGTTGTCGTTTCATAAACGCGCTCTCTCGCGTGCTCTCTCTCTCTCTCTCTCTCTCTCTCTCTCTCTCTGTGACACATATAGAGGAGAGAGCGCTTTTATTTTAAGGAGTCTGATAGAGAGAATGTCTTCACTCCTTAAAATAAAAGCGCTCTCTCCTCTATCAGACTCCTTAAAATAAAAGCGCTCTCTCGCGCGCGTGCTCTCCCTCCCTCACTCTCTCTCTCTCTCTCTGTGTGTCTAATCAGAGCTGTGACTCTTTAAAATAAACGCGCACTCGCTGCATGTCGGTGCAATCATTAAACACCCTGATCGATCAGTCTGATCAAAGCTGAAAAGAGCTGTAACTCTTTAAAATAAACGCGCACTCGCTGCATAAAAATAATAATAATAATAATGTTAAATGACTCTGTTTTTGAGCCGCACCACACCATGCAGTAGAGAACAGAGTGCATTTCCGCAGAGGCAGAAAATAGCACTGAACTGGTTTAATAGCAGCATGGTACACGTGACTGTGTGCACACATGCGAACACATGCAGCTGCAAATATGAACGAACACTGAAAAAGGCTGAGTACGTGTGTATTTCTGGCATATTTAAATGAAACACTACGCTACAATGAGCAGCTCTACGAATACGCCACTGTGACAGGGACTTAACTCTGAGCATTTGTCAACTGCCTAAGTGACGCAAGTTGCGTCACTGGCAGTGTACCTTAAAGGGGTCTGTGATGAATCGGGATATTCCGTCATTGTGCTGTGGTCTTGTTTTCACCGTGGAAGGATTTTCTTTTCCGTTGGTAAATCCCTTGTATTTCTGTGGAGTCTGTAATGTTGTCATACATGCTGTAAACATCAGTGGGAGGTTTTTCGTGAAGCATCAAGGACGGGCGAAAGTTACTACTATGGTGAGGCTACAGTTGTTTCTGCACAGGTCACATGCTATTCCAGTGCATTCTGTCATTGAACTGCACAATGGATACATCGGTTTATAATGGTCCTAGACTGTGAGCGTCCGGGGTGCATATCTATGAAAGTGAGAAAGGGGCAGTAGTTTTTATTTGATCTAATTAATTTTTTTTAATGTACCTAAAAATTCCTATATTGACCTTTTGAAACAATCCCTTGCTGCATTATTTTACAGTGGGAATCTGACATCAAAATCACTTCAAACATGTGTTTGGTTGGGCAGCTTTTGATTTTAAACACCATGCAAAGGAGGAAAAAAGTTTTTTTGTAGTTAATCTGTGTCCCGTCAGAGTGTCGTGGTATCTCAGGATGTATGACAGATAGTGGATCACGTGGCACAACTGCCCGATTTGGCACAAAGTCAAATGTTTGACGCATCCAGGTGGAAAACGTACGTCACAGTGCATAATGAGCGCCTTCTTTTCTTTTTAATTAATTTAGGCTGGGGTTGTATTATGGGTGCAAGCTCTTGCCTGTACATAGCTGATGAACAGTTTAGCAGCATTCATGTGACAGTGTTTCTCTTTATAGCTTTTACTTCCCCATACTACACCAGAGTTTCCCACACGGCCTAAGAATACTGCACTCTCAGGTGACACGCTGACCTGATTTCTGCTGTGTGCACGTTAATAATGACGTCAGGATGCAATCAAACTTGTTTACAATCCTGTAACGTGAACATGATATGCGCTGAGCATTTTTGGAATGTAACCGAGAAGCTGCGCGGCCACTTTAAGCCTGAATCTAAATATTTGCTACTGAACAGAATCCATTTACGGAATATTGTTCTGTCAGCTTAAGAGACAACAACCACATCAGTTAATTTTACAGGAAAGAGGAATCAGCTTTGTTCTTGTGTACAGAATTTCACCATCGGCGGCTTTTGGGCGAGCTCCACCTTAATACAAGCGGAAAATAATCAACAGTTTCCATTTATAATATTTTCAGCCTGGGTTTCTCCCGTTCTCTGATGGATTCGCTCTGATGGCTTGGATCACTGGGGCAACTGACATTTAGTTTGTTTAGGATGCTTGCGTAATTAAAAATAAATAATTTCCTTCTCACACAATCTGGTCCAGAGCTGAGATCATGCACGCCGATCCTGTTAGACGTGTCACTGTCTGTCATTATGTTTTTTCAGAACAAGCGCACGGCTGGACCTGAATATTTGACTATTCAGATGAACACTTGTTAAGCTGGTAGTCTGTTTTTAATGTTAGAATTTGGATTTTCATGTTTGGAAAAAAAAATTCTGAGCAATTCTACGGTAATAGAATTACAGTCACAGTAAAATCTGGCCATACTTTATCTTACTACTAAAATTTGATCTGTTTGTAATTTCATTACCATAGAATTCCCCTTCTAAATATAGTCCAGTGGTTTTCAAACTGTGAGGCGTGCTCCCCCTGGTGGGCGTCAGAGTTCTTCAGGTGGGGGGCGAGGGATGGGTATTATGAACCAGTTATTTTCCAGAATCATTAAGAAATGAATCGATCCACTGACATCTATATCTTTTTTGCTTAATGATTCCCTTATCAGTCCTTCAAAGCGGCTGTTGTTTTTGAAGGTGTTTGTCAAGAAAATGATCATTTCTCTACGTTGATTACAGACCATGCAGCGGGTCTGTAATCAACCGCTTCAGTAACGGCTCCGCTTTGAAGCTTGAGACAGTGAAGCAGTGCTCTGACCCACTGCTTCGTTGGTTCATTGCTTCGCTGCTTTTCAGAAGTGGCAAGTCCGCTTCTTAACCCCTCTCAAAGCCATTTAAAAATGTCAATCGTGAGTCACTTTTGTGTGGATTAAATTTTATGAAATTTAGGAAATTTAGGAAAATTACTATCTGGGACTCTTGTCTTGTTGCTTGTAAGAAATAAGAGCGTCCGTTCGCACAGCTCCAAACACTGTGCCACTCTCTGCCGAGACAGAGTCTGGTTGGAATTAATAACTTCAAAGCGAATCACTGTTTAAATCAAATGACACCTCTTTCCAAACGTTGTAACACAGACAACAGACTAAAATGTTTTTTTTCCTCCCAAAATGAGACATCCTTCGTTCTTTATAATTACTTTGATGTTGACTTGCAACGCAGCCAGCTGTAAGAGCTCAGTTCAGAGGTATGGAGTTAGATTTGTGCCATTAATGTCTGAAAGGAAATGCTTTTGAGAAAAACTATATATTTTATTTCTATTTATGTCCAGAGATCAAGGATCCAGTGACCAATTTCATATTTATTTACTTTAAGACTCAGTAAAATGTTATTGACATAGAAAACCTGTAAAGCCTACTTTTAGTACACAGAAAAATCACAGGCGGTATTGATATGGGAATCGATAAGGGAATCGATAAGGAATTGGATTGATAAGAGGAATCGATAATGGCACCAATATCAATAAAATCTTATCAGTACCCATCCCTTATTATTTATGTTAAAATGTGTTAGCTATGCCAAAGACATTTAAAAACACACAGAGATATTTAAATGTTTTTTTAAAACACAATGTTTAAAATATGACAAAAGATAAAAATAGAATAGAAAGTTCTTCAAAAACACATCTTTAAAATGTTTGAAAAGGGTGTAAAATGTGTGAAAGAATAGAAAGTTCTTTAAAAACATGTTTAAAATGTTTACAAAGGCTGTAAAAAGTGTAAATGCATAGAAAGTTCCTTAAAAATGCACAAATACTTTAAAAAATGTGTTTAAGATGTGTAAAAGAATAAAAAGAAACATGCGAAGATATTGAAATTGTGTGTGTGTGTGTTGTGGGGGGGGGGGGCAGCTATTCATTTGTTCTCTGAGGGGGGTTCTCTCTCACACTTTGAAAACCCCTATATAGATGATGAAATAAAAGCCATTTTGTCAGCACCTTCTTGTAAGTCTACTTTATTTATATCCTTTAATTTATCCGTGAAAAGGTGGAAAAATAGTTAATCTCACTTCACCATCAGCTGCCTGATATCCGTCACTCACGACAGCGATGGTGATGTTAGGTTTCAGTTCACCATGGGCAAAGGACCGGAAAGACCTCAGCTCTTTAAATTAATTCACATTAAAACAAATGTGCCAGGCTAAACTGGATAAATAAAGATTAAATTAAAATTAAATATATGATTTGATGCTGGCGTTCTGTGGCACAGCCTTGAGTATGAACTCTGAACGCTGTTAGTAGGTGGCTTTTGTTTGACTTTGTGAAAACACCAAAGCAAACGAATGTCTAATGTCTAATCATCATAATGAAACTGGTTTTACCTGCAGTTTAAACAGTAATGTCACATGTAATAAAATAAGCCTTATTTTGCTTGGTTAACAGCTGCAACTTGTGTGGACAGTTAAATCACACACATTGTATTTCAGGAAGTTATTAATAAGTTGGTCAGAATGCTGCTTTGTCTGTTGACTCATGATTTTTTGAAACGAGATTTCCTTCTCAGAACACAGTCTGCACAGAAGTTTAGATAATTCCTTGAAAAAACCTGCGAATAGTCGAAGGCCGGAATATGACATTCGCGAATGCCCTAAACTGCTGTTTTATATATAGGTCTATTAGAAAAGTATCCGACCTTATTATTTTTTCAAAAACCATATGGATTTGAATCACGTGTGATTACATCAGACATGCTTGAACCGTCGTGGGCATGCGAGAGTTTTTTCACGCCTGTCGGTTACGTCATTCACCTGTGGGCAGTCTTTGAGTGAGGTGTCGTCCACCCGCTTGTCGATTTTTTTCATTGTTTAGGAATGGCTCAGAGACTGTTGCTTTGTTTGATAAAAATTTTTTCAAAACTGTAAGGCACAACTGAGTGGACACCATTCAATAAATTCAGCTGGTTTTCGGTAAAAATTTTAACGGCTGATGAGAGATTTTGGTCTGGTAGTGTCGCTTTAAGGACGGTCCACGGCGCCTGACGGCGATCTGCACTTCGAGGCGGCAGCGTCTCGCCATTTCAAGTTGAAAACTTCCACATTTCAGGCTCTGTTGACGCAGTAAGTCGTCAGAGAACAGAGAACTTTCAGAAGAAGTCGGCATGAGGAGTTTATTCGGACATTCCATTGTTAACGGTCATTTTGTAATGAAAGAACGTGCGGGCAGAGTCGCATGTCGGGCTGGACCCGACCGCGGGGGGTCGCGGCAGGAAAAACACCTCCGTTGGAAATCTTAACGGGCAAGTTGGAACATGCCCAAGCTGTTAAACAATTTCTCAGTTACTCACTTGTTGAAAGCCATTAAAAGCCGCCTGAATTCTACAAATGGTTTTCAACACGGAGGTGTTTTTCCGGTCGCGGTGCACACAGATTTGCCGAGTCGTCACGGAAACGACTCGGCGAATTTGCGCGTACGTCTTTCATTAAAAAAATGTCCTTAAACAGTGGAATGTCCGCATAAATTCCTCATGCCGACCTCTTCTGAATCTTCTCTGTTCTCTCACGATGTCCTGGGTGAATTAAGTCTTAAATTAGGATGTTTTCAGCTCTAAACAGGCCGACGACAGCGCCTGGAAGCGCTGCAGGACGTCCCGCTCCGTGGGAAGTCCTTACACCGACAGAAACACCCCATAATCTCTCATCAGCCGTTAAACTTTTCACAGAAAACCATCTTAATTTCTCGAATAGTGTCCACTCGGATATTCCTCACAGGTCCAGAAAAATTTTTGATAAAGCAACACGCGCCGTCTCGAGCAGCGTGTGAAACAAAGGAATTCAGCCGAGAGGGCGGGACCACATCTCACTCAAGGCCTGCCCACAGGGAAATGACGTCACCGACACGCGTGAAAAAACTCACGCATGCGCACGAGGGTTCAAGCATGATTGGTGTAATCGCATGTCATTCAAATCCATATAGTTTAAAAAAAAAAAAAAAGGGTCGGTTTATTATCTAAGAGACCTCGTATATATATATATATTGTGTGCTAGATGTGAAATTTAACACACTTAAATTATACTGTACTTCTTAGCACTTCATTCCAAATTGACAAAAAATTTTGTTTCCCACCACTAGCTTATCATGCCCCCCCCCCCCCCCCCACCCCACACACACACAGACACACACAAAAAAGGCTTGGTGCCGCTGCTGGTCAACAAGACAGTGTGCTTCATCTAGTGTTATAGTGAGATTTTCTGCATTTTCATTAAACTGCAGACTTCTGTAATTCTGGTAAACTCAGTACGTTTACTATTGTAGGGGATTTTCTGCCTTCAGATCCCATCCCGGTAATTTTATGTGGTGAGCGAACTTGAAGACTTCAAAAACCAGATGTTGTATTGAAAAGATGCCTTCACTGGATGAACAGAGAGTCATTATGACAGCGCTGGGGTCCTGAAGCAAGCGTCCTATGCGACATTGCAAAGAAGAGCCCCAACATTGCACCTGTCAACGTTTTAAGCCTGTGCTCGGCCGACCCCCAGGTGGGTGGGCCTTGCCCTGCTGCATGGATCAGTACAGTTATGTGATTGGATGAAAAGTGTTGCATTTGACATTGCATGGCGGTGACATGCATGCGTTGTTATATCTGAATGGTATGTGTTATATCAAAACTTTGTGCTGCCTATGTCTGTGTTAGCGTGATGAGCAAAGAACAGAATATTTCATGTTGCCTGTTGTCCCAGACAGAGATACAAAGACCTGAGTTTTATCAGGTTAGACTGTACGCAAGTGATGACATTTTTCGGGTATGTACGCAAAACATTCAGGTCAAATCCAGGCTGTGTGATCAAGTAGTCTGAGGACAAGCATCATGGAACATTCCATCCAACACTATAATGTAAAAATTAAGCCTGTTTATTGCAGGCTCCACTGAATATTGTGCAGCTTTATATTTATGGAAATGTAGCACCAAAGAAAGGGACTGCTGCTGGAAGGTGGAACCATTTCTGGAAGAGGCAGGTAGTTTTTTAACAGGCAGGTTGAAGGTGGGAACAGGCTGTTCAAGATTTCTAGCAAAGACTGGGAAAAGGAGGGAAGAGTAGGGAAATGAAGGCTGTAGCTTGGAGCGGCTCCAGAAGAATTTCCTGTCGACAGGGAGCACCTAGCAACAAGGGAACAAAAAGGAAATGCCTCAGTGCAGGGGGGCAAGTCGAGGCTCACTGACCCAGGACCAACTCAGTGCACCACTGTCAACATTGATGCACACACAAAAAAAAACTGTTTTGCAACATCACAATAACTCCATTATTATGACACTTTAAAGAATTTATTTCTGCACAATGGCGCGTGTCCCTATTTTTTTTTACCTCCATCAAAAGAGAACCAGAGGTAGAACAAAAGTTAGAATTGTCAGGCTTGGCCCCGGCTCAGGTTTTAGGTCTTAGCCGTTGACATTTTTCTTTTGTGATTTTCTGGTTTTACTTTTCATTAGTTCAAACTTTATCATATTACTCTCAGTTTGATTATGTTTATTGTTTTGCTTTCTTTATTATTTAGTCACTGTTTTCATTTAGCACCTCATCATTTAGTTTGCAGTCATTCAGTTATTTGTTGCTTTTCCTTGTGTTACACTTTCGTCACTGGTTCATTGTTTGCTTATCATTTATTGTGCAGTTTGTATTTGTTACTCTGCGTGTTTTATGTTACTTTAGTCTGAGTTTAGTTCTGGTTATCACATTTGTTGTATAATGTTTAGTCACAGGTTTTTATTATTTATCTTTGGTGTTGCTCATCAGATTATGTTCCATTTGTTATTCATTGCATTTTCTGTTTATCAGTTATCTTGTTTTGTTCTTTGCATTATGCTGTGTTCACTGAGATTTGTTTATTTGTGGATTAACCGATAGATTGTTTTGTCATTTTATTGTATTCACTTTTCTGTACCGTTCAGTTAGTCCATTCAAGTTTTAGTTTTCTGGTTTCCCCTTTTTGATTTGTTATGGTAGTTCTTACGTTTGCCCCTTTTGTTTTGTTAACATTCATTTTTGAACACGTCATGTTTCTCAGTTTTTCTGTCACTCACTTCTCTTGTTTTGCACCGCTTTGTTTTGCCCTCTCGCACACTCTTGCCTTTCTTCTCTCCTCTTTGTTCACTTCACCACACCTCTCTCCACACACCTGCTTCACATCAGCCTGATTACTTTGCTCCTCTTTAAAACCCTCACAGTTCCACAGCTCATGCTGCCTGATTGTTAACTCTGCTCACTTTCTTGCCTTTTGTTCTCATCCTGTTGTGCTCGTCTGTGTTTTTTGACCTTGCTTGTATCCTCCGACCTCCGCCTCGCTGTTGCCCTGTACTCAGCCTGGTTTTTGACTCTGCCTCTGTTTTGCCCATATTACTCCTTGATGCCGGTTGTATGAACGTTGCTTGTTCCTGGACCCTGACCCAGCCTGCCTCATGTCTGATACCTCTGCCAGTAAGTTTGACTACCTGTGTACTGAATCCTATGCCTGGTCTTCTGATAAAGCTTTTTATCAATCTAAGTCAACCATGCCTGTGAGTCTGCATTGGTCTCCTCCTGCTTCATGTGTCAAGCCATCATCAGTCCTGACAGAACAATCGGGCCCATACCAGGAGGCCGCAGACTCAGCCCCTGAACTGAATTTGACCATAATTAAAGAGATTTTTGCCGACTTTTTTTACGTGTTTCCGCCACACCCACACTCCGAGAGAAGTTTGACTACTTGGATCAGGCTTGGGAAGTGGTGGAAACGAACACCTGGCTGTATCAATACTTTCCTGAGCTTGAAAAGCTGGATGACGTATTTGCTGCAGAGAGGCTGCCTGATTGGGTAAGACACCCTGAGTCATACCTGCAATACGCTTACCCACCACAAGACAATGAAGATGACTGGATTGACCTGGAAGAAGATTCCTCGTCAGAAACGGAGGAATCATCACTCCAGAACAAGGCAGAATTTTTGTTCAAACTTCAGGACTTATTTTTTGAGTACATGGACAGTCCAGGCGAGTGGAGCAAGCGGCACATTCTTTCTACAGTAGATAAACTTCTCCTCGCTGCACCAGAAATGGTTGCTGCATTTCCTGAGCTAACCAAAATAAAAGCACTGTTTAAGCAAGGTCAGTTACCTACCTGTGTTGAGGATCCAATGGACTTCCTGTTTGAAGCAGATATCATTGCTTGTCTTGACACACCTCACTCCATCACACTGTCAGCTGAAGCGGTAGCTCCTCCCTCTTCCTGTCTGCCTCCCACTCCTGCTCCTTGGTGGTTGCCCACAGGAAAGCTGACGGAGAAAAGTCAGTCTGGGGAATTGGACCCATGGCGGGATGCTTCTGCAGAACTCGTCCCTTCACATCAGACTCCTTTGCCGGCCCCCTGGAAGCTCCGTGCGCCTCCGTGCCGTCCTGCAGCCACCCTGATGTTCACGCCAATGAGATCTGAAGCTTCCTTGTTTCCAAACCCCTCAGTGCTGGCCACGACTCTCCCTGGCATCGCCAAGTCATCAGAAATGAGTACGCCTCCCCACAGCACGTCCGCTTCATCCAAGACATTTACTGAGCTTGCGACACTGAAACCAGCAGAACAGCTGATGACGTCACAGCTCGGCCCACCTCCTGCTACGTCATCAGCCCACCAGGAATTGGCGCCAACCAGAGTGGTTATGGCACGCACAACGCCACGAATTGCGGCCGAGATGGCCGAAGCTTGCACCGCACCTCTACCGGCCGCAAAGTTGGCTGATCCTGTCACCGTGCCGGCCTTTCCACGCTCTGCAGCCACATGCTCGACGCCTCCATCCACCATCAGGCCAGCTGATTCTGGCATCGCATCACCACAGTCTGCAAAAGTCCACACCGCTTCTCAGACAGCTGCAGCTTCAGTGGATTCCAACACCGTATATGACGATTCACGATTTGCAACAACACGCCCTGCACCTCCGCCTGCTGCGGAGCCTGCAGACCCTGCCGCCATGATCACTTCTCCACGACCATCTGCTAAACGAGCTGTGACAGTTCCGGCGATTGTCGAGTCTCAGTGCCCAGCTCCGCCAGCAGAGACTTCAATGGATCGCTCCACGCAGACAGCCTTTTCTTCGCACCCACCGCTCTCACGATCGACAGAGTTCTTCCTAACAATGACAGCCATAATCAATAGAACCGTGAGTTTTCTTACATGTTATTTTCTGTTCCTACGCTTCCATTTTCCAGGTTAATTAAGGAGACATTTTTGACTCATTTCCTGTCACTACAAGGGCATCACAGCCCGATTTTTCTAAGTTGCTACCTGTCAGGATGTCAGTCATTTGTTTCAAAATCTGCTCATTTTTTGTGCCACTCCACAAAGTATTTTATTGTTGGAAACTAGTGTGTTTTCCTCCTACTTGGAGCCAGCTGCTCCATGCTATAAGATCCTTCTTCAAGCTTGCTGTTTCCTACAAGTTGTTTCATTTGGGGAGTTTGGTTGGAACCTCGGTTCTCAGTTTTGTCTGGTACTTGCATCGGTCTATTAGCCAGTTAACGCCTAGCATGTCATGTGTTCGGTGGTTCCGGGTAGTTTTGCCCATTGGGGCATCACATGTTCATGGTTTTACTAAGACCTTCCCTCCAGATCCGTTTGTGTCCAATGTGCCCGTAAAGTCCGTGGTTGCACTTTCCTTGGTTAATGATCCACTGCATACGTTTAATTGGTTGTCATTCTAAATGTCTTCTGTTTCTTCTGGTATACTCCCTTCTCATACCCTGTGCCTCCACAGTCCTTGTAGCTTCTCCTTTTGGTGGTTATTTTGCTTTATGATCTTAATTATCTTATGGTACTTTTCTTCTAGACACTCCCTTCATGATCTTATTGCCTCCCTGAGTCCTCAGTCCCTGAGTATGAGGAAGTGTTGTCCTTCACTCACGTCCTGTCTTGTCCCAGAACCGGGCCCTGTCTCTGTTCCCATCAGTCCTTCAGGTAGACCACCTGACCCTCCTGTGAGCTATGGTGGGGCCCCAGATGGGTCCCCTGGTGTTCGCTTGTCCCCTGGTCAGCCATACAGTCACCTGTCTGGTGGGTTTTCTACCTTTAGTTGCCCATTTGGGTCCATGTCTCCTGCCCCCATTATTTTTGTTTGGGGTCCTGCACTGTTTGGTCACCTGCCTTATGGGCAATTTTTAGGGGTCACTGCCGGCTTCCCATGGACTTGGTGCCCACCTCCGGTCCCCCTCCGTCCCTCCCATCGGGTGTGTGCGGGGCTATTTTGGCAACCCTCTGTGTTGGCTGCCTTGGGGGGGGGGGGGGGTGCTGTCATGCTTGGCCCCGGCTCAGGTTTTAGGTCTTAGCCGTTGGCATTTTTCTTTTGTGATTTTCTGGTTTTACTTTTCATTAGTTCAAACTTTATCATATTACTCTGTTTGATTCTGTTTATTGTTTTGCTTTCTTTATTATTTAGTCACTGTTTTCATTTAGCACCTCATCATTTAGTTTGCAGTCATTCAGTTATTTGTTGCTTTTCCTTGTGTTACACTTTCGTCACTGGTTCATTGTTTGCTTATCATTTATTGTGCAGTTTGTATTTGTTACTCTGGGTGTTTTGTTACTTTAGTCTGAGTTTAGTTCTGGTTATCACATTTGTTGTATAATGTTTAGTCACAGGTTTTTATTATTTATCTTTGGTGTTGCTCATCAGATTATGTTCCATTTGTTATTCATTGCATTTTCTGTTTATCAGTTATCTTTTGTTCTTTGCATTATGCTGTGTTCACTGAGTTTTGTTTATTTGTGGATTAACCGATAGATTTTGTCATTTTATTGTATTCACTTTTCTGTACCGTTCAGTTAGTCCATTCAAGTTTTAGTTTTCTGGTTTTCCCCTTTTTGATTTGTTATGGTAGTTCTTACGTTTGCCCCTTTTTTGTTAACATTCATTTTTGAACACGTCATGTTTCTCAGTTTTTCTGTCACTCACTTCTCTTGTTTTGCACCGCTTTGTTTTGCCCTCTTGCACACTCTTGCCTTCTCTCCTCTTTGTTCACTTCACCACACCTCTCTCCACACACCTGCTTCACATCAGCCTGATTACTTTGCTCCTCTTTAAAACCCTCACAGTTCCACAGCTCACGCTGCCCGATTGCTGACTCTGCTCACTTTCTTGCCTTTTGTTCTCATCCTGTTGTGCTCGTCTGTGTTTTTTGACCTTGCTTGTATCCTCCGACCTCCGCCTCGCTGTTGCCCTGTACTCAGCCTGGTTTTTGACTCTGCCTCTGTTTTGCCCATATTACTCCTTGATGCCGGTTGTATGAACTTTGCTTGTTCCTGGACCCTGACCCAGCCTGCCTCATGTCTGATACCTCTGCCAGTAAGTTTGACTACCTGTGTACCGAATCCTATGCCTGGTCTTCTGATAAAGCTTTTTATCAATCTAATCCAACCATGCCTGTGAGTCTGCATTGGTCTCCTCCAGCTTCATGTGTCAAGCCATCATCAGTCCTGACAAAAATGATATTTAAGAGAGTGCAGGAAGAAAAGTTTCAGCTGTTCCTGATAAAGACAAGTGGATGAAGGTTGAAAAGGAGGTGGACAGATAAAGTACAGAAAAACTTTGCTCAGTGGAAAATAGTACATGCTCAGACACGTGGACTCAACATATGTGAGGGATAAAAGTTGTAAAAAAGAAGAATATACTTAGAATATACTTTTAAAATCATGATTAGAATTTCTAATGTGTAATCCCCTATAAATGATATAATTTTGGTCATGAAGCGCTTTTATCTTTGCATGATCCATCACATATGTGCCTGAATGTTGAAGACCTCAGTGGCTATAGAAGGACAAGAGGCCCACACTTCGCCTGGATACAGCAGAAAGATGTTTACCTTCAAGAGGTGGGGATGGATCTGTTATCTGCCAGGGTGTTTGCCATCCAGGAGGCAAGGTGGTTCCTTGGTATCGTGGATGCAGCAAGGTGCATCCAGTGCATGCTCCAAGACTTATAAAACTATACATACTATACATTGACATATATATATATATATATATATTCCAGCTTCACTATAGCAACTCTGAGATGGATCTGCATGTTGATTTGTCACATGTTTTACACCAGAGAATGGGTTGGGATGCGTTTAAACCAGGAACCTTCTCTGGATCGCTTGTCTGTCACCCTGCCATGGTAACAAAACATTTTAACTTCTGTGTGTATCATGTCTATATTGGCTATACATTTCTGCCATGTCAAACTTTTGAAGAATGAGGACGTGTAGTATGTGACTCATTATGCAGAGGAATGTGACTAAAACCCAGTAATGTCCGTTTAACACATTCATACTTATAAGTGCCCCTGCACTAATAAACGCCAGTTCCTTATTTGTTTGACCTTTGAAGCTGATCACACCAGTTTTTAAAGCCAATATTTAATGTTTTTTGTTATGAAAGATTTGATGAAGATAGGACAGTTTTAAAGAACGTGATGCCTAAGTTGGATCCAGCTAACCACAGAGGACAGTCTGATTTACAGTGACACTCTGCCTTGCTTAAAATTTTAAAGCTAATCAGAATAATAGATGTTGCGTTATGTGAGCAAATGCAAGGCCAGACAGATGGGAGTGTGAGTTACAATAAGACACACATGGTTTGAGGGTCAGCACTCCATGAGGGCCAACAAAGCCATCGCAGAACAGACGCCCAGTTGTGCTCCCCTGCAAGAAATAATCAAAATGCATATCTGAAAGATGAAGGAAAGGCAGTCTGGACAGGACCTCCCTCTGTTAGAAGTCTTTGGAGGCTGCAGAGTTTAGAATGTACACATATGTGCAAAGGGCGAATAAGACGTTTTGAGCTTGACCCAGAAAAAGTAATGTGATTCTCCATCTTTTTCATTCTGAAAAACCAGCATTTCTCAAGAATGTGTGAAATTGTTAGTCACTGGGTGCAATGTTGAGAAATACTGGTTTCTCAGAATGCAAAAGATGGAGAACCACACTTTACTTTTTCTGGGTCAGTCTCAAAACTTCTCATTGCTCCTCAAAGGTCTGAGAAAGAAGTTTCTTTGTGCGCAACAGAGAGAGAGAGAGGAAAAAAAACACAAATCCGTTTGCAGCTGCAAATTTTACGAGAAACTGTTGAAAGCACTGAAATACTCACACATGAGGACTGAGGATGATGAAAGATCAGGAACACACCTGCACCAGCAACAATAGACCGTTTATAGGGCCTCAATCACTATAGCTGCTGTAAAGCCATTTTATGCAAGGTCACCTAAGCCTAGTCAGACATACGGAATCATTTACAGATGTAGGGTCAAAGCTTTACTCTGGGTAGCACCATAAACATCCTCGACTGACTGAGTCAGGACTTGTAGACAATATGTAGCGAGGAGGGGAAACAAGGACAATGCCCAATCTAGATAAACAGCTTGCACCTAGAGAATGATGGGATGTACTTCAGGGTAAATTCCTTGTGGTCCAGTGAAACGTCGCCATCCTGTGCCTGGCACTCGTCACAGTCAACTATCTGAACTCTTATCTGAGGTGTAACCACAGAATCTCACACACACACAACTATCCGGAAATGGCTTGACACCGCTTACTGGCACTGCAAGGGATCACATTACAACTACACACAGGGGGCGTGTGTGAAAGCAGAGACCGACATGTGCCAAGGTTTGCATGTGAGCGCAGAGGCATGCTTCTGCAGATGCAAAGCATGTGCACATGGCATGCTCTCCGCCTGAGCTCACTGAAGCGACGAGGTGGTCTCGGTGAGCAGCAGTTGTTACAGTGCAGACAGATTAAGCACCAACAGTACAATGACATCAGCCGGCTATTTCTGGGCTTTGTGGGAATCAAAGTCCGTTTTAGCCGCCTAGATTATGTCACTGGCTCCTTTTGTCTCCAAGCATTCGATACTGATAAACGGATGGTGGCGGCAGTGGCAGGCAAGCTGAGATATGCGGTGGGTTCAGGTGTATCACATTATCTGTTGTGATGCAAACTGAATATCTGAGGCAGCTGTTGATCGCAATCTGACCGTCGACCTTTCGAGCGATTTGGCACATGTGGGTTCCTCGCAGGCATTTTGTTCCGTTTCATGGTATGACCTCATGTTTTTTTTTCTTCAGCAGGACTTTGAGGAGTCAATGTTACAGACTACTACGAGACCACAATCCCACAGCTGAAGGATAGACTTTAATGCGATGACTTCTCCTTGTATCTTCTTGTGCTTATTATGAAAAGCATCATGGCGCTCATGGAGGCCTATCCCAGAATGCACTGGGCAGTTTTGTCGGATGACCTGCCAGACAGGCCTCCTCATCTCACACACACACACACACACACGGTTAGAATTTAGAGTCACAAATTCTTAACCTGCAGTGTTTTGGTTTTGACCGTGAAATGAAGTTGGAGTATCGAGGAAAAATAAATTCAGACGTGATGATCTTGTTATGAGATGTTGTTATAACAATACCAACCATTTCAGTGTCATGCAGCTGGGATTTTCCCCCTCAGTATTTACAATTTCAACATAATATCATTGTCAAAAATGACAACAGTAAATACGAGGTCTGTGCATAAAGTATCGTACCTTTTTATTTTTTTTTTAAACTATATGGATTTCATTCATATGTTTTTATGTCAGACAAGCTTGAACCCTCGTGCGCATGCGTGAGTTTTTCCACGCCTGTCGGTGACGTCATTCGCCTGTGAGCACTCCTTGTGGAAGGAGTGGTCCCGCCCCGTCGTCGGATTTTCATTGTCTGGAAATGGCGGAATGATTTGGGTTTTTTTTCCATCAGAATTTTTTCAGAAGCTGTTAGAGACTGGCACCTGGAAACCATTTGAAAAATTTATCTGGCTTTCGGTGAAAATTTTACAGGCTTCACAGAGAATAAGGACTGTTACTACAGCTTTAAGGACGGCCCACAATGGCGCTCAGCGTGCAGCGCCCCGAGCCGCGACGACAGGCACGAACCACCGGATTATTTCTAAACGGATGGCTGTGTGGAGCTGGGACCGTCGTGTGCACGTTCTCTGGTTATCACAAGAGCTGGTCATCAACCATTTTCCGGCAGATTTCACTTTTAACAAGAGATTTTGTCATGGAAAGCCGCGGAGAGGCTTTGTGCGTCACGACCGTTTCGCTGTTCGAGCGAGACAAAGAACGCCTCTGTTTCGACGTGTCAGAGGACAAGTTAGGACATGCCTATCTCGGCTTTCAATGCTTACCAGTCGAGTGAGTTATAAGAGAAATAACATAAAATAAGCATGCTGGTAAGAACAATAGAATATAACAAGCAATATAATAAAATGTAATAATGTAATAAAAAGAAATATACACTGTAAGAAGGGAAATATAAAATGTGCATGTGTAATGAACTACATGATATGTAGATGATAGTGAATGTTGCACACTGATGCACTGTTTGTGCCTCCTGTATGGAAAAAATAGTTACATGCATTGCTCAGGTGTGATTTTGTCTCATACTTCACAGTCTTCAAATGTTGAAGATTCCATGGACCTCTTCTATGAACTCTGATCTTTAGTTCTTTACATAGATTTTCTACTGGATTCAAGTCATCTGATTGGCTGGGCCATTCTAGCAACTTTATTTTCATTAAACAAATATTATTAAACAATATGTAGGACTGCCTTTTTGCATTTACGCAATATCTCTAATATCAGAAAGGTCTTGTCTCAGAGTGATGCTGAAAAACTAATTCATGCATTTATTTCCTCTAGGCTGGACTATTGTAATTCATTATTATCAGGTTGTCCTAAAAGTTCCCTAAAAAGCCTTCAGTTAATTCAAAATGCTGCAGCTAGAGTACTGACGGGGACTAGAAGGAGAGAGCATATCTCACCCGTGTTGGCCTCTCTTCATTGGCTTCCTGTTAATTCTAGAATAGAATTTAAAATTCTTCTTCTTACTTATAAGGTTTTGAATAATCAGGTCCCATCTTATCTTAGGGACCTCGTAGTACCATATTACCCCATTAGAGCGCTTCGCTCTCAGACTGCAGGCTTACTTGTAGTTCCTAGGGTTTGTAAGAGTAGAATGGGAGGCAGAGCCTTCAGCTTTCAGGCTCCTCTCCTGTGGAACCAGCTCCCAATTCAGATCAGGGAGACAGATACCCTCTCTACTTTTAAGATTAGGCTTAAAACTTTCCTTTTCGCTAAGGCTTATAGTTAGGGCTGGATCAGGTGACCCTGGACTATCCCTTGGTTATGCTGCTTTAGACGTACACTGTGGGGGGGTTCCCATGATGCACTGTTTCTTTCTCTTTCTGCTCTGTATGCATCACTCCGCATTTAATCATTAGTGATCGATCTCTGCCCCCCTCCACAGCATGTCTTTTTCCTGGTTCTTTCCCTCAGCCCCAACCAGTCTCAGCAGAAGACTGCCCCTCCCTGAGCTTGGTTCTGCTGGAGGTTTCTTCCTGTTAAAAGGGAGTTTTTCCTTCCCACTGTAGCCAAGTGCTTGCTCACAGGGGGTCGTTTTGACCGTTGGGGTTTTACATAATTATTGTATGGCCTTGCCTTACAATATAAAGCGCCTTGGGGCAACTGTTTGTTGTGATTTGGCGCTATATAAAAAAAAAGTTGATTGATTGATTGATTGATTGATTATCTGAAACTACTTGAGAGTTTCCTTGGCTGTGTGTTTGGGATCACTCTTGCTAAAATGTCCCCCATCATTTTATTTTCATCATCCTGGTAAATTTTTATCAAGAATTTTATGGTACATTTTCCCATTCATCCTTCCTTCAATTATATGAAATTTGTCAGTGCTGTATGCTGAAGAACAGCCCCACACCATGATGATTCCACCTCCAAACTTTAATGTTGGTACAGTGTTTTTGGGCTGATTTGCAGTGCCATTTGACCTCCAAACATGTGGTGTATTATGGCATCCAAAGAGTTCAATTTTGGGTCTCATGTGACCTGACTATGTTCTCCCAGTATTTCACAGGCTTGTCTAAATGTTGTCAGGCAAACGTTAAAGACCTTCAACATGCTTTTTCTTCAGCAATGGAGTCTTTCGTGGTGAGTGTGCACACAGGTCATGGTGGTTGAGTGTATTACTTATTGTTTTCTTTGAAACAATTATTCAGTTGTTCTGTACAAATGGCCCTTGGCTCTTGGACAACTCTTCTGATAATTCTTTTCACTTCTCTTAGTGCAGCAGATACCTCAAATAATCTTTCACTTGGTGATACATGCACTAAATTTGGAACAGAGGTGCTTCAGGACCTACTCTCTTAGAAAAGGTCGCTATCCAGGTAAAAAAACAAAATGGCCCCCATTTTCCAAGATGGCCACCAATCAAACTGGTTTTTAAGCTTGTTTTACCTATATTTTAACTGAATAACCATATCTGGAAGATGTAGCAATGGAAATATATGATTTGGAGCCTAGAAAATCCAATTATGCAGTCAAAAAACAAAACAAAAAAATATTGAAAAATAAGGTAATTTTATGTAAATTATGTAAATGAACACTTGTTCAATGATGTTTGCAATCTGCTAAATTTCCAAAAACATAACACCGATGATTACATGTTTGTTGCTTTGGTATGAAACAAAGTCTCTGTTGATGTACAGTTTGCATAAGTTCTTTTCAGTCATCACATTTGCAGGAACATAACTGTGTACACTTGAGGCTGAAGCGATAGCATTTGCATCTTCCTCGGCAGTCAGTCTTGCATCCACATTTTGTCAATTGCTGGCAACTCTTTGCAATTGCAGATCTCACCATCTTTTATCCAATCCCAGTTGGCAGGGCTTTCAATTTGCATTTCACACACAGTAGCCTGGCCCTATATACAGGCAGCTTGGAAGACAGACCGTTTTACATGCTCGAAGAGGGATGCACTTGTCGGTGGAATGGCATCATACAGTCTCTGTTTCCGAGCAAACAGTCCAGTCCAGTCTTGCCTCATCAACCTTGTTTGCAGTGCTGTTCTTGTCATACATAATGATGACAAACTTCTCAAGAATGTTCAAGTCAACATCTTCTATGACTGCTGGATATTTACTGAGCTTATTGAAGACATGGGTCACTTCAGGACAAAATTCCCATGCTTGCCATGCTGTTTTCTTGCCTTTGCCACGGAAAGATGATACAACATCACAGCCAGTGAAGGCATGGAAGAACAGCATACCACTGGACTTCTCTGGGCCAAGATTCAACACAATGTCATGGATTGGCAACCACCTGATGGAATGACCATGGCCAAACTCAATCCACAGCATTTCCAATCCTGCATCCTGGAGAGTTGCAAAATTGCTGACTGCAAAAACAAGAATATCTGTATCACTTGCCTTAACTAACACAGATTTTGCCTTTTGCTTGGCTGCATCAAGAGCATGTGTGAAGATTCTGGTGTCAGCTTCTTCATGGGTGCATGGGCTCAAGCTCTCCAGACTGATGGGTTTGTTGGACAGAGCCTCTTTGTCTTTGGTCACAATTACAACAATTACAATTCTGGCACGATCTAGTTTGCAATTGCTGAACATTTGACGACAATTTGGGTGATATTTTGCACTGTTTCGCCTTAGTGTGTCCTTAATACCACCTCCTTCATCCAATCTTGATAAATCTAACCTGATAGGCAGCAGGTTGATTTCTTGAAAGAGTGGTATGTTTGTGGCTATCATGGAATAGCCATCAGAACTACACTTATAATGAGTAGGGGGAGATTTCAGCTGCTCTTCTGTATCTGTCTGACAGAGGCAGCACTTCTTCCAGTCTATTCTAGTACTGCAACTCAATGGATTTTTTTGTAGACATCTTGCGTAATACGGTTAAAGGCCGAGGGGCTATCCTTTTACCACCCAACCGTATGAAATATCAAAGCACATTGAGGTATGGGATACAACAAGGTTCAGGCATCTTGTGCCCTACACCTACCTAGCCCGATCGTTCATCCAGTACCATTTAAGTCCCGTGCGATCTGTACACCATCCGGGTAACTGATGCCCCATTACCCTTGGCTCGGCTGTCCCGCGCTGGCACATCCTGTCGATTTAGGTGCGGCTATCTATTATTCTACAACTAACTAAATTTCTAGTTAAGCTATATACAGGGGCTTATTAGATAGCATTTGGCACACTGAAATACTGAAAACTGTAGTGAGTATACTACTACAATAGTTAGTAAACTACAACTACAGCTACTGTACTACAAGCTGACACTGAACCCCATGCTGAGTCTCACAGCAATGATGCCACCAGTGTGCCCTGGTTGTGCTATGGCATCACTCTGATTCATAATATTGAAAACAAGAGCTAGTTAACATTGTATTACAACAATGATGGCAAGGTTTTGTATGTAATATGTAATAATGTGATCGGACAGCTGGATGTGTCATAAATATGCATTTTCAGTCATGAAATGGCTGCCATTTTTAAAAATGGTGGCCATTTTGAAATGACATTGATACTATTAAGTTCTCCTGGTCAGAATACATACATTTTGATATTTGCATTACTCAGATGTTTTGATTCCTTGACATTCTGAGCTGAAAACACCCTTTTTCACCTTTAACGTGGTGGCCATCTTGAAAAATGTCAGCCATTTTGTTTTTTCACCTGGATAGTGAGCTTTTCTAAGAGAGTAGGTCCTCAAGTACTTAACGTATGTACCAAATTTAGTGCTTGTATCACCAAGTGAAAGATTCTTATGTTATATTGACTTAAGCTGCCTCACTATCTGTGAGAAATCTTGCAAGGAGCACTGGTCATGGCCAATTTATGGTGAAATATTATTTCCACTTTCTGATTATGGCTCCAATATTGATCACTGGAACATTCAGAAGTTTAGAAATCCTTCTGTAACCAATGACATCAGTATGTTTTACAACAATAATGTTGTGAAGATCTTGAGAGAGTTCCCTCTGCTTTTACCCATCATGAGGTGTTTCTTGAGTGACACCTTGGTAATGAGACTCCTTTCTATGGGTCATCAGTTAGGACTGAACCAGCTGATATTAATTTGCACTGATGAGGGGCAGGATTGCTTTATAATTACTGATAGATTTCAGATGGTGCCTTGGCTTCCCAGGTCTTTTTTGCAACTCCCTTTCTTACACATAATTTATGGAGAACTATGTTTTAATTTCTTTGTATGTGTGGAGTACTTGGGTTGTTGCCAATATCTGGTGCAAATTTCATATCAATACCACCTTTACAAATCTATTTACTGTGAAAAATGGTGATGTGTTCAATACTTATTTTACCTGCTGTATCTAGGACTGTATGCGACAAAATCCAGTTACCTGCAACAATCTACAGTTTAACAGTGCAACTAAATGTTTATTAATCCCAAGGGATTAATAAAGTTCTATGTAATCTAATTTAATATGATAAATGAGGGCCTGGTGATCTGATAATTTAGGATTACCTTGCAGAAAAAAACAAAACAAAACATGGAGCTGCTATACCATGTAAGGTCACCACATGGTGACTGTAACCATTTCTGACTGATAAAAGCAGGCACACAGACTATTTCTCTCTTGCATGGCCCTGATGGTGGAAAGAGACATGGGTCTAATCCCCTGCAAGTGACACAGAAGACTTGTTGAAGTTGTAGTTTAATATACAGACTACAAAAAGGCAGCACGTGGGGAAACAACTGCTTGTGAGAAAACGCACTGTCGTTTTTGTGCGATGTCATTATTTTTGAACTGCAACTTTCTGGTGCTTAGCAACCACATCTAGCACAATGTGGCATGAGCTGGGAAGTAATGACACAGTGGAAACCAGACCCTAATGACGTTTGTGGCATTTACTTTTCCTTCCTTAAAACCATGACTGTACAGTCAAATTAGACCAGCGACACGTCCGCAGAGTACATTTCCTGTGTCCATTTTCACACTCTAACCCGAAATGTCATTGCACCACTGTTTCAACTCCATGTGATTGAGTAAGAAAAAGGTTTTGAAACTCCTGTGCAGGTTCTCTGAAAAGCTCAGTGTCAGTAATAGAGAAGTTTCCCAGGTCGCTGTTACATGGCTACCATGAAACATCATTGCTCCCTGTTGGTAAATGACACGTGTTCTCCAGGCTGCAATGACACAAAATATTCTTCTTATCTCATTTAACTTGTGCCAGGAAGATAAAGCTGACAAAATGTAAACACACAGAGGAAAAGCGTAGTGAAGGAGGAATATTCTTCTACATATCCTTACTGCTAATGTGACAATAACGCGTATTCACACGAGGTCATTCCCTAAAAGAGCACAAAACACTGAAACCTCGACAGAAGATGCACAACTTCAACTAAAATATAACACCTCTGAAAGTGTGAAAATACACCACACGAGCTGAGGAGTAAACACTCAAGAAGCACATCATAGTTCTGCTGAACTCGGTACAAATACAAGTCTATAAAGGCCAACCAGTGTAACAAACGGTCTATGTTAAACCGCAAATATCAACAACATACTCTGAGGAGTTTACAGCAAAAACATGGAATGATAGAAGAAAAGCACATTGTCTCATCGGATAAATTGCAATTCAAAAGTGCACAAAGACTATTTAAAGCTCAGCTGAAAAAAATGAGGAGGAGCTACAAAATTAATGCTTTGGTTCACTGCCAACTTTCACAAAAAGCACGCAACAGTGCTTCATGTGTCAATCATCCATATATACAGTAGTGTTCAGAATAATAGTAGTGCTATGTGACTAAAAAGATTAATCCAGGTTTTGAGTATATTTCTTATGATTACATGGGAAACAAGGTACTAGTAGATTCAGTAGATTCTCACAAATCCAACAAGACCAAGTATTCATGATTTTCACACTCTTAAGGCTATGAAATTGGGCTATTAGTAAAAAAAAAAAATAGAAAAGGGGGTGTTCACAATAATAGTAGCATCTGCTGTTGACGCTACAAACTCAAAACTATTATGTTCAAACTGCTTTTTTTTTTGCAATCCTGTGAATCACTAAACTAGTATTTAGTTGTATAACCACAGTTTTTCATGATTTCTTCACATCTGCGAGGCATTAATTTTGTTGGTTTGGAACCACGATTTTGCTCGTTTACTAGTGTGCTTGGGGTCATTGTCTTGTTGAAACACCCATTTCAAGGGCATGTCCTCTTCAGCATAAGGCAACATGACCTCTTCAAGTATTTTGACATATCCAAACTGATCCAAGATACCTGGTATGCGATATATAGTAGGAGAAACATGCCCATATCATGATGCTTGCACCACCATGCTTCACTGTCTTCACTGTGAACTGTGGCTTGAATTCAGAGTTTGGGGGTCGTCTCACAAACTGTCTGCGGCCCTTGGACCCAAAAAGAACAATTTTATTCTCATCAGTCCACAAAATATTCCTCCATTTCTCTTTAGGCCAGTTGGTGTTCTTTGGCAAATTGTAACCTCTTCTGCACGTCTTTTATTTAACAGAGGGACTTTGCGGGGGATTCTTGCAAATAAATTAGCTTCACACAGGCATCTTCTAACTGTCACAGCACTTACAGGTAACTCCAGACTGTCTTTGATCATCCTGGAGCTGATCAGTGGGTGAGCCTTTGCCATTCTGGTTATTCTTCTATCCATTTAGATGGTTGTTTTCCGTTTTCTTCCACGCGTCTGGTTTTTTTTTTTTTTTTTTTTTTTGTCCATTTTAGAGCATTGGAGATCATTGTAGATGAACAGCCTATAATTTTTTTGCACCTGCGTATAGGTTTTCCCCTCTCCAATTAACTTTTTAATCAAACTACGCTGTTCTTCTGAACAATGTCTTGTTCGTCCCATTTTCCTCAGACTTTCAAAGAGAAAAGCATGTTCAACAGGTGCTGGCTTCATCCTTAAATAGGGGACACCTGATTCACACCTGTTTGTTCCACAAAACTGACAAACTCACTGACTGAATGCCACACTACTATTATTGTGAACACCCCCTTTTCTACTTTTTTTTTTACTAATAGCCCAGTTTTAGCCTTAAGAGTGTGCATATCATGAATGCTTGGTCTTGTTGGATTTGTGAGAATCTACTGAATCTACTCGTACCTTGTTTCCCATGTAACAATAAGAAATATACTCAAAACCTGGATTAATCTTTTCAGTCACATAGCACTACTATTATTCTGAACACTACTGTATATATATATATATATATATATATATATATATATATATATATATAATGCTGTGCAGGAATGTGCAGAAAACCTGAATGCTTATTATAGACACATAATTACAGTGCATCCAGAAAGAATTCACAGCACTTCACTTTTTCCACATTTTTTTATGTTGCAGCCTTATTCCAAAATGGATGAAACTCATTTTTTCCTCAAAATTCTACACACAATACCCCATAATGACAATGAAAAATGTTGTTTGATAATTTACTAAAAATTTACTAAAAAAAAAAACAAAAAACAAAAACGGACATCACACATACATAAGTATCGACAGCCTTTGCCATGACACTCAAAATTGAACTCAGGTGCATCCTGTTTCCACTGATCATTTACCATCCTCTATGGCTGAGTAGGCTGGGGTCTCCAGCCTTTAAGGAGCCGCTCAGTCTAAGTCCATCGGGATTACTTAGTATAATGTTTGTGTGGGGGAAGTTGGTTTATCTATTGCTCTAACGTGATTGCGTGGGTCTTGAGATGGACCCACCCAATCGTTGTTCAGATGTTTCTACAGCTTAATTGGAGTCCACCTGGGGTAAATTCAGTTGATTGGACATGATTTGGAAAGGCACAAACCTGACAACATATAAGGTCCCACAGTTGACAATGCATGTCAACTGTGGGACCTTATATATGCGAGGTCTGTTAGAAAAGTATCGGACCTTTTTATTTTTTGCAAAAACCTGATGGATTTGAATCACGTGTGCTTCCATGAGCAAACCTTGAACCTTCGTGTGCATGCGTGAACGTTTTCACGCCTGTCGATTGCATCATTTCCTGGTAAGCAGCCTTTGTGTGGGACGTGTGTTGTGCGCCCGGCGGATTTTCATTTCAAGGAAAAAGACGGACCGACTGGAGCAATGCCGCATCAAATTTTGCCAGGAACTGGGTGACAGCCAGGTGGAAACCATTCGGATGATTCAGACGGCTTTCGGTACGATGCTATGGGCATCACACAGATTAAGGAGCGGTACAACCAGTTTAAAGACGTCCGCACAATGGTGGAGAGCGCGCCACGCTCCGGTCGGCCATCAACATGCTGAAATGACCAGATCATTTCCAAAGTGAATGCTGTGGAGATGCAGGACCGTCGTGTGACTATCTGAGAAATTGTGTAAGAGGTGGACATCAGCACTTTTTTGGCACATTCCACTGTGACAGAAGATTTGGCCATGAAAAAAGTGGCGGCAAAATTCGTGCCGATGGCTTTGGCATGAAGCTGCTGACGGTGGAACAAAAGCACCTTTGTGTTGAAGTCTCACAGGACATGCTGTGACATGCCCACCTCTTCCACAATTTCTCGGATAGTCACACGACTGAAAAGTCACCGAAAGCCGTCAGAATCATCCGAATGGTTTCCACCTGGCTGTCGCCCAGTTTCTGGCAAAATTTGATGCGCGCTGCTCCAGTCATTCCGTTATTTTCCTTGAAATGAAAATCCACCGAGCACACTACACATGTCAATCAATCAATCAATTTTATTTATATAGCGCCAAATCACAACAAAACAGTTGCCCCAAGGCGCTTTATATTGTAAGGCAAGGCCATACAATAATTACGTAAAAACCCCAATGGTCAAAACGACCCCCTGTGAGCAAGCACTTGGCGACAGTGGGAAGGAAAAACTCCCTTTTAACAGGAAGAAACCTCCAGCAGAACCAGGCTCAGGGAGGGGCAGTCTTCTGCTGGGACTGGTTGGGGCTGAGGGAGAGAACCAGGAAAAAGACATGCTGTGGAGGGGAGCAGAGATCAATCACTAATGATTAAATGCAGAGTGGTGCATACAGAGCAAAAAGAGAAAGAAACACTCAGTGCATCATGGGAACCCCCCAGCAGTCTAAGTCTATAGCAGCATAACTAAGGGATGATTCAGGGTCACCTGATCCAGCCCTAACTATAAGCTTTAGCAAAAAGGAAAGTTTTAAGCCTAATCTTAAAAGTAGAGAGGGTGTCTGTCTCCCTGATCCGAATTGGGAGCTGGTTCCACAGGAGAGGAGCCTGAAAGCTGAAGGCTCTGCCTCCCATTCTACTCTTACAAACCCTAGGAACTACAAGTAAGCCTGCAGTCTGAGAGCGAAGCGCTCTATTGGGGTGATATGGTACTATGAGGTCCCTAAGATAAGATGGGACCTGATTATTCAAAACCTTATAAGTAAGAAGAAGAATTTTAAATTCTATTCTAGAATTAACAGGAAGCCAATGAAGAGAGGCCAATATGGGTGAGATATGCTCTCTCCTTCTAGTCCCCGTTAGTACTCTAGCTGCAGCATTTTGAATTAACTGAAGGCTTTTCAGGGAACTTTTAGGACAACCTGATAATAATGAATTACAATAGTCCAGCCTAGAGGAAATAAATGCATGAATTAGTTTTTCAGCATCACTCTGAGACAAGACCTTTCTAATTTTAGAGATATTGCGTAAATGCAAAAAAGCAGTCCTACATATTTGTTTAATATGCGCTTTGAATGACATATCCTGATCAAAAATGACTCCAAGATTTCTCACAGTATTACTAGAGGTCAGGGTAATGCCATCCAGAGTAAGGATCTGGTTAGACACCATGTTTCTAAAATTTGTGGGGCCAAGTACAATAACTTCAGTTTTATCTGAGTTTAAAAGCAGGAAATTAGAGGTCATCCATGTCTTTATGTCTGTAAGACAATCCTGCAGTTTAGCTAATTGGTGTGTGTCCTCTGGCTTCATGGATAGATAAAGCTGGGTATCATCTGCGTAACAATGAAAATTTAAGCAATGCCGTCTAATAATACTGCCTAAGGGAAGCATGTATAAAGTGAATAAAATTGGTCCTAGCACAGAACCTTGTGGAACTCCATAATTAACCTTAGTCTGTGAAGAAGATTCCCCATTTACATGAACAAATTGTAATCTATTAGACAAATATGATTCAAACCACCGCAGCGCAGTGCCTTTAATACCTATGGCATGCTCTAATCTCTGTAATAAAATTTTATGGTCAACAGTATCAAAAGCAGCACTGAGGTCTAACAGAACAAGCACAGAGATGAGTCCACTGTCTGAGGCCATAAGAAGATCATTTGTAACCTTCACTAATGCTGTTTCTGTACTATGATGAATTCTAAAACCTGACTGAAACTCTTCAAATAGACCATTCCTCTGCAGATGATCAGTTAGCTGTTTTACAACTACCCTTTCAAGAATTTTTGAGAGAAAAGGAAGGTTGGAGATTGGCCTATAATTAGCTAAGATAGCTGGGTCAAGTGATGGCTTTTTAAGTAATGGTTTAATTACTGCCACCTTAAAAGCCTGTGGTACATAGCCAACTAATAAAGATAGATTGATCATATTTAAGATCGAAGCATTAAATAATGTCCTCACACAAAGGCTGCTTACCAGAAAATGATGCAATTAACAGGCGTGAAAAAGTTCACGCCTGCATGGACTATTTGCAGGCCATGACACTGACCCTGTGTGTCTTTTTGCAAGGAATGTTTTCACAGTTTTTGCTTTATGGCAAGATGCATTATCATCTTGAAAAATGATTTCATCATCCCCAAACATCCTTTCAATTGATGGGATAAGAAAAGTGTCCAAAATATCAATGTAAACTTGTGCATTTATTGATGTAATGACAGCCATCTCCCCAGTGCCTTTACCTGACATGCAGCCCCATATCAATGACTGGAAATTTACATGTTCTCTTCAGGCAGTCATCTTTATAAATCTCATTGGAACGGCACCAACCAAAAGTTCCAGCATCATCATCTTGCCCAATGCAGATTCGAGATTCATCACTGAATATGACTTTCATCCAGTCATCCACAGTCCACGATTGCGTTTCCTTAGCCCATTGTAACCTTGTTTTTTTCTGTTTAGGTGTTAATGATGGCTTTCGTTTAGCTTTTCTGTATGTAAATCCCATTTCCTTTAGGCGGTTTCTTACAGTTCGGTCACAGACGTTGACTCCAGTTTCCTCCCATTCGTTCCTCATTTGTTTTGTTGTGCATTTTCGATTTTTGAGACATATTGCTTTAAGTTTTCTGTCTTGACGCTTTGATGTCTTCCTTGGTCTACCAGTATGTTTGCCTTTAACAACCTTCCCATGTTGTTTGTATTTGGTCCAGAGTTTAGACACAGCTGACTGTGAACAACCAACATCTTTTGCAACATTGCATGATGATTTACCCTCTTTTAAGAGTTTGATAATCCTCTCCTTTGTTTCAATGGACATCTCTCATGTTGGAGCCATGATTCATTTCAGTCCACTTGGTGCAACAGCTCTCAAAGGTGTGATCACTCCTTTTTAGATGCAGACTAACGAGCAGATCTGATTTGATGCAGGTTTTAGTTTTAGGGATGAAAATTTACAGGGTGATTCCATACTTTATTCTTCTGAATTGAGTGAGTCCATATTTTTTTCCTTTGCTTGGTCTAAAAAGTAACCGTTACTGACTGCCACAATCTTTTTTCTTGATTTCTTATAGTGTTTCTTAAAGCCAGAAAGTTGCCATTTGAAATGGCTTTAGTTTTGTGTCATGTCTGTGATCTGCTTTTTTTCTACAAAATTAAACAACTGAATGAACATCCTCCGAAGCCGGTGATTCCATAATTATTGCCAGGGGTTGTGTTTGTGTATATATCTATATATATATATATATATAGTAATGGACTGGTAAAACAGTTGCACTTTCATTCTTTCTTATGAGTTAAATAATGTATCTGTAAAAGCATGTTTATTATAGATGTAACATCTCATCATAATCGTTCAGATGTGCTGCGTGCAGTGACACACAGTTGACCCACAGTGTTTTTTAATAAGTTGTGCAATGTCCATGATTCATTCATGAAATTAATGCGTGCCAGAAGTTTTTAACATTACAAAATTTTCTCTGCGCACTGGCACGTAGCTGCGCACAATTCACACAGTTTACAACAGTTTACAATGAGTTTACTCACTGACATGTCAGATTGCATGTCAGTGCAAGAATCAAATTCCTGCCAAGGTGCCTTTACAGTAACACTGTATCAAGGAATTTAACAATTGGCATGACAAACCAGTCAGTGCAGCACAAAATATTCAACAGTGACTTCACATGAAATGCAAAAGAAACTGCACACGTCACAATTACCCTGGGTACATCAAAACACAACAACACAAAAAGAGGTTTCTTTTAGTGAGGAACTTTTACTGACTTCTACTGTTCAATGTATTGCAAATAAAAAAATTAATTGCCTGAATATAGACAGCACAAGAGTAAAATAATCAATTCAGGAAATAAAATGAATCAGCTTTGCAGATGCAAGGAGCACGTATTGTGAATTTAAATACTTGGGGTCAACTGTCCAAAGTAATGGAGAGCGTGGTAGGATTGAACATGTCAGAGAGACAACACAGGAAAGATGTTTGGAGACAAAGCCAGAGAGGCGAGACTGAGATGGTTTGGACATGTGCCGAAGCAGGTTCCAGGGTATATAGGGAGAAGGATGCTGAGGATGGAGCCACCTGGCAGGAGTAGAAGAGGGAGGCCAGAGTGAGATGGAGACACATGATCTGCTGTGGTGAACCCTAATGGGATCAGTTGAAAGAAGAAGTACCAGCTGTGTTGATAATAGAGCTCAGTGATGGACTGAACGTTCTGCAGTTAAAGTTCTTTTTGTGTTTGTACTTCTGTTGTGTTGTCAATATTTACAGCGCATCTGTGTGTTTCTTGTTTGTTCTTTGCATTGTATTTGCAGCAGACGCATGATCAAATAAAACTTTTACAAATGATTTATATTGTTTGTCTCATCTATTTACAAGATTTTTTATGTAATTACGTATTATTGAATCAATGCAGACATTTTCTGTATTTGCTAGTGTTGTGGTCTCTCCTGGCTACCGCATAAAAACTATGAAACTATTACAAAGGGCTCAGTCAGAAGACATACTGGCACAAGGTTTTTTAATTTTTTTGTGTGCAGCAATTAATTTTTATCCTTGTTTTATGACTTTTAGAATATTTCTTAAAAAACCCCCTTGAATATTAATGTTTTCTTCTTTGCAGAATGCAATGTAGAAAATAAGTGGCCACGTATGTCTTTTTGCTCATTATTTGTAATGTGATGTTGACAGACAAGACAATTCCCATCATCCCTAATTCATCACCGGGCATGGACAAAGAGCGACACTGACAGAGAGCGAGAGTGAGCAAGAGAGTGTGAGAGAGCGCTTTACCAGGAAATTATAACTGGATGAAAGAGGATTGCTGATTGCTCTGACAATAAGGAAGTTTTCAGTCATTCACATGGGAAAGTAGAACATTAATCTGTAATCATTTATTTAAAAAAACAAAATAGTTGATTAAAGGTACAGGAACTCCTGCACAAGTTAATCATAGTGAGTTACCAGGAATTTGGCTGCTGTACCAGGAAGCGGCAACATTGACACCAGATCACAAATGTCCAAAAAGACACTGTCCTCAGACATAGAAGAAGAAGAAAAGAAGAAAAACATTTTCAGACTGCAAACTACAGTTGGTTCTGCTGAAACAGTTCGTTTATTAATCAAAACTGCAGTGAAAAAAGAACCAACTTAAAAAGTTGTTTCAATCTCTGTGGGTGAACTGGTAGAGAGCAGGATGAGGTGTATTATGAACTCAATTATTAACAACAAATCTCATCCTCTACACGACACTGTGGTTGCTCAGAAAAGCAACCGTAGTGACAGACTCCTCTCCATGAGCTGCAGGACTGAGAGGTATAGAAGATCATTTGTCCCGGCCACCATGAGACTGTTTAACGCCTCTTGTTAATGTATTTTTTACTTCTTATGTGTTTATATTTGTCTTATTTATTGGTATTTTATTGAATGGATGAATAAAGTATCTATCTATCTATCTATCTATCTATCTATCTATCTATCTATCTATCTATCTATCTATCTATCTATCTATCTATCTATCTATCTATCTATCTATCTATCTATCTATCTATCTATCTATCTATCTATCTATCTATCTAATTGGACATCTACATGAATTAAATTGTTTGAACTTAAATTTGTAAGTTACATCAACTCCAACTTACAAATTGAAGCTCAAACAACCTAATTGGAACTGGAGGTGATGGGCTAGTGGCCCAGAGGATCCTTGGTTCAAATCCCAGCCTGACTGGAAAAATCACTAAGGGCCCTTGGGCAAGGTCCTTAATCCCTAGTTGCTCCCGGTGTGTAGTGAGCGCCTTGTATGGCAGCACCCTCACATCGGGGTGAATGTGAGGCATTATTGTAAAGTGCTTTGAGCATCTGATGCAGTTGGATAAGCGCTATATAAATGCAGTCCATTTACTAAATACGTCTTGGGCTTCATTTATATCAATCATTAACAAATAAAAGCAGTATAGTACTTTATGGTAAATCTGTCTGAAATAAGCAGTTCTAAAAATCCGAGTGACCGTGCAAAAAGGATACTCGTGAGGAAAGTCACCAAGATGCATCATTTCCTCTTTGAGATCATTTTGTCTTTGATATTTTGATTTAACTTGTTTCAAGTTGTAGAGAATTTAAAGAGGATAATTTTAGAAATTTTAATATAGAGAAGCCTGAATTATTTGTCTCAAAATAGTGTAAAAAAAATTAAAAAGTGTAAAGCCCAATGGTGTGTATACTATTTATAGGCATTGTACAGCTGTACTTGATATTGTTTTTGATCCAGGGTGTCTGACCATCTGCCAGTCCAAGTTTAACTCAAAGAATTTTGATCACATTCAAACAAAACTAGGTAGAATGACTGAAGATAGTGAGTTGATTTTACAAAAAAAAAAAAAAAAAAAAATGTAAAAGTCAGGGACACAGGTCAAGGCCAAAATTTAGATCCAGTGCCCAATCCTGGGATATTTAGAATGGCTATGTGAGAAAGTGGTTAAAGATAAAGCTATGGCTATTATTAAACTTTAATACGATAAATAAATCACCATTCTATATTCTATTCGCATATCTCTGAGTGTTTGTGTTTTACTTATTTCTTCAATTTATTTCTTCCGTCTGCCCCATGAATGCATTAGACATAGGCATCTGTTTAAGGCAGAGAGTGACTCATCTTTGTTGATGATCTTTGTCAAAACTGGTGCGTGAGAACGTTCCGCCTTGTGATAATAAAACAAGTAGCGTCTATGTGTCTGTGGCTCACATATCCTCCAGACATCTTTGTCGATGATTTTTGTCGAAGCTGGTGTGTCAGAATGTTCCACCTTGTGCAAACAATGATAGTAAGTCCCTTCGGCTGCTCTCTTGTTTTCACTCAGGGTCACCACAGCAGATCCAACCAAGGTGGATCTGCATGTTGATTTTTTTTGGCACAAGTTTTACGCCGGATGCCTTTGCTGACGTAACTCCACACTGCATGGAGAAATGTGGCAGAGGTGGGATTTGAACCCATAGCCTTCTGCACTGAAACCAAGTGCACGAACAACTTGCTTGTGCCAGTAATGATGATGATTTCAAAATAAAGGTTTTACTTGCAACACAACACGAGTGAATTTAATCTAGCAAACAAGCAAGCAACGTTTTGGCCAAAGGCCATCATCGGCAAATAAAAACATTGCTTGCTTGTTTGCTTGATTAAATTCACTCTTGTGTTGTGTTGCAAGTGAGGCAGTGTGCGAGAGTTTTTTTGGTTTGTTTAGCAGCCTTTGTGCCTTCTCTTATGCACCTGTCGTTAAGGGATGTGCAAAGTGATTTCTTTCTTTTTTTAAAATAAAGGTTTTGAAAATTAATCCCCCAAATTTTCATAATAAATGATGCACGTCATCGTGCCATGCGCAAGCCATACCCAAAAGCTGAGGCCCATCTGACATACAGTCAGAGAGATATGTGAGCTGCATGCATATACACACACACACACACACACACACACACACACACACACACACACACACACACACACACACACACACACACACACACACACACACACACACACACACACACGCATCTTGCTTTATACGAGGTCTGTCAATAAAGTAACGGCCCTTTTTATTTTTTTCAAAAACTATATGGATTTCATTCATATGTTTTTACGTCAGACATACTTGAACCCTCGTGCGCATGCGTGAGTTTTTCCACGCCTGTCGGTGACGTCATTCGCCTGTGAGCACGCCTTGGGAAGGAGTGGTCCCGCCGAAGCCTCCGCGCGGCTTTCCATGACAAAATCTCTTGTTAAAAGTGAAATCTGCTGATGTCCAGCTCTTGTGATAACCAGAGAAAGAGCACACAACGGTCTCGTATCCACAGAGCCATCAGCTTAGAAATGGTCCGGTGGCTTATGCCGCATCGTCGCAGCTCAGAGCGTGACGCGCCGAGCGTCCTTAAAGGGGTCCTTAAAGCTGTACTAACAGTCCTTATTCTCTGTGAAGCCCGTAAAATTTTCACTGAAAGCCAGATATATTTTTCGAATGGTTTCCAGGTGCCAGTTTCTAACAGCTTCTGAAAAAATTCTGATGGAAAAAAAGTCCTTTTCAATCCGCCATTTCCAGACAATGAAAATCCGACGAGTGGGCGGGACCACTCCTTCCCAAGGCGTGCTCACAGGCGAATGACGTCACCGACAGGCGTGGAAAAACTCACGCATGCGCACGAGGGTTCAAGCATGTCTGACGTAAAAACATATGAATGAAATCCATATAGTTTTTGAAAAAAAAAGACCTCGTAGATGGATAGATAGATGGACGATTGGCGTGTGGGTGTTGCTCACTTTGAGGGGGCCGTCTTGATTTTTATAACAGATCTATGCTGATTCTGAACTGTTTTTATTTATTTTTTAAACAGCTCTAAACCAGTAGGTGGCTTTCAACTGGATTTTTGACTGGATTTGGGATAGATTTATTTAAAGTGATTGCTTTAAAAAATCATTTCATAGTAGTTTTGGTTCAATAAAATAATCCAAATAGGTCTCTTTGAATGTGAAACATTTTATAAGCATTTTTTAAAAATGTGTTCTGACATTGTGTAAACAAAATTATTAATGTTGCAACTACTCAACAGAAGTAATGTTGTTCTTTATGAATTTATGGGCTGTAAAAGCGCTAAGTGGAGCCTGTGTCATAGCGAGGCTGTAAATAATTTGATAAAGTGGCTTTGATGTCACGGCTCAGTGAAGTTCTGCTCAAAAATAATTTTGTTAAATGACGTTTTTTTCTGTTCTTTTACCCCATTTCCAGTTGAGAGATTGACTTTTTCCCTGTAAGCAGTGACTTTACGGGAACAGTGAGTGGAAATAAATTTCTAAGTCTGTGAGAAAACCAAAACAACTGCATTTTCCTACCAACCCTTAGTTCTCTTATGCAGAACCATGTGTCATCTACTAACCCAAGATGGATTCATCTACTTCTCACTCAATAACTTAGACTGTAGGAGACACAGACCAGAAATAAACCCACAGGGAACAATTTCTAAACGAATATGTGGAATACTTAATCATCTGCTCTATTTTCTTCCGAAATGAACATTACCTTAAAATAAAGCAAAACACTGCAATTAATTACATCAAATAAAATGCATAAAATTGTTCAATACATAGTTACTTTATGAAATTAAATACATTTCAGTGCATCACTTTATGACTGGACAGGGAATTGTGATGTCTCACATATCAGCGCACAGCTTTTGTAGATGCATGTGCACAAAAACGATCACATAGGTCAGGGCTGGGCAACTTGTTCCAGAAAGCATCAAGAGGGTGCAGGTTTTCTTTGCAGTCACTGACTCCACCAGGTGATTTCACTGATTAATATCACTTTGAGCAGATGGAATCAGTTAATCAGTGAAATCACCTGGTGGAGTCAGTGACTGCAAAGAAAAGCTGCACCCTCTTGGCGCTTTCTGTAGGTCAAGGTACCGGGGGGGGGGGGGGGGGGGGGTGTTCTATAATTCTAAAAAAATGCTTGGAATGAGTTAAAAATAACCAAATATCCATAAAAACTCAATTTTGCCATATTATTTTGTATTTAGAGTTGGCTTTCCTTGGCTACTAGCATATCTGTGAAAACCACAGATATGCTAGATTTTCTGGGATTTTAAGGAAAACTTGACACTTGATTGACCATAAACAATACCAAGTGACTGTATGGCAACTCCCACAGCCACACTAACAAGAGAACCAACCTAAAAAGTTGTTTCAATTGGAACATCTAAATGAATTAAGTTGCTTGAACTTTGGTTAATAAGTTAGATCAACTCTAAAGGTGCCTTGACACTTGCACGACTTTGATCCGTACACTTGCATGCACGTTGTCATGACAATCCCACCCGCTATGTTCCCAGCTGGACACAGTGCTTTGTTCTACTTGCTGCCATGCACTCTTTGCTGGACAGTGCGTATATAAAGTAATTATTTCGTAGCGGATTGCTCATTTTTTCTGCAAGTTGGCTGCTGAAAACGGCTCTAATCACTTCCTGAATCACAGAGGAGTGATCCAGCCGAAACCATTCACACGCGAGCCCTCATGCACGCCCTGAATGAGCTGGAGAAAGCATTTGGAACCATCTAAAAAGGTAATTATTTGTCATGTTTACATTGTCATCGCTTGGTAAAACAGTTGCATGTTCTTTCCTTCTTGTGTGCAGCTGTAAAAGTATGTTTATGATAGATTTAACATCTCGTTATAATCCTTCAGACGAGCTGCGCTCTGATGCGGTGCACTAACACAATCACTTGCTCTGTTCACTTCTTCTTTACTCGACTTGACGAGCTGCATGTAGTGTTGGCGAGCAGATCACGCTACATGGCACAACATTTATGCGTGAAAGATTTTTTGAACATTTCAAAATTCTCTTTGCGCAGTTGCACAAGCTGGCGCCCCTCTCACGTTCAGTCTACACCCGTTAAAGATGAGTTTAGTCTCCTGCATGACACAGGGCGTGCAAGTGCGTGAATCAAAGTCGTGCAAGTGTCAGCGCACCTTAACTTACAAACTTAAGTTCAAACAACTTAATTCATTTAGATGTTACCAATTGAAACAATTCATTTTAGTTGGGTTAACTATTCTCTTTGTTCAGTGCATAATTATCCATCTATTACGAGTATATCATTTGCATTGTTGTAAGTCACAATCACACGCATGCATTGCTGCTCTTTTGTTTTTCTCTCTGGAATATGTAATCTTTTTGGAAAATTGCCCTTTTGGAGCAGTTACTGATTCGTATTTTGTACATGGAAAAAAGCCAACTCAGCATTACTGTATTAAGTAATGCGGTACAGAGTAGTTTCCATGGACATGTGGCGCTGTGGAAGGTTTAATGTGGCTCCTTTCCTTCCATTATGACCTCAGGCAGAGAGACGGTGTGGATGCTAAATTCATGGCTCATAAGGATGACACAATAGGTTTTCTGGGAACAAATTGAGCATTTCGGGGTTATCCTGGCGAGATCCCACCCCTTTCCTGCTGGCAGCCTGAATAAAACACCTGACTCACCTCTGTGGACACAGCTGGCACAGAGAGGCCATCAGGCCCTGTGGCAGCAAGCTGTTACCCAGAAGCCCCTCCTCTGTGCTTCCTAGCAGAAGTTCTGGTAAAGATAACACCAAAGCTGCTTCCCTATCCTGCCCTCAGGATCAGCCCGGCTCGCTGACAACTGTCAAGCTGGTTTTATCTAGATTAAACTTTACAGACCTCAGCATTGTAAAAAAAAATGCCTGCTGATGAGTAAAGGAGGAGGGAGTTGAGTAAACGAAGGCAAACCCAACATGACACCACAAGCTGGAGTTTAACTATAACAACCAGTAACCACTGGAGTCTGATGATCACAGATGAGTCAACAGAGACGGCCAATGAGTTGCCAAAGATAAGATTTTCAAACAGATCATCTGAAGTCACACTTACAGAGAATCCTCTCTTGGTTATACAGAAGGATTTTTTTTTTTCTTTTTAAATTAAGCAATAATTATGAAAGTCTTGGTGTTGAGTGGTAGAGTAAAAGACACACACTGGAGCATAGCACTTTACACAGACTCAAGGTCTGACACTGTCAAAATTGTAATTTCAGATTAGACCCCAACACATTTTTACATCCGCCAAGGATGTAACAAAATCATCAGTGTTTGTTTATTTATTTGTCTGTCTGTCTATTAGCAGGATTACGTCAAAACTACTTAACAGATTCTCACCAAATTTGCACCACAGATAGATATTAGGGCACGGAAGACTCCACTGAATTTAGGAGGTGATCCAGATCGGTGAATGTCAGAAATCTCTGATTGCTCTTCTTTAAAAATAAGTTATTTAATCAATCAACCAATCATGTGGTGTGGCTTCAAAATGTAAGTAATTAAGTCCCTTTGGCTTCTCCTTTGTTTCACTCGGGGTCGCTGCAGCAAGTCCAAGGTGGATCTGCATGTTGAATTGGCACAAGTTTTACACCGGATGTCCTTCCTGATGTAACTCTACATTACATGGAGAAATGTGGCAGGGGTGGGATTTGAACCAGGAACCTACTGCGCTGAAACCAAGTGCATTAACCAGAAGTGGGACGAAGTCACTGTCAAGTCGTGAATCGGCAAGTCTCAAGTCAGCTTGCACCAATTCGTGGTCATTATGACTTGAGACTTGACTTGGGAATTGAATTGAGACTTGCCGATTAATGACTTGAGAGTGACTTGCTGGTGACTTTGTCCCACCTCTGGCATTAACCACTTGGCCATCACCCCTGCACAAAATATTACTACAATAACAATGTTTATTTATTTATTTATTACCAGTTATTATTCAGTCAGCACAGGCATGAGAATGAGACATCCTGAAACTCAGCTGGGGGTCTGCAGCCTGCTGGAGGAGCTCCTGGGTTTTTGTTTAAATTAAACGTATTTTAAGCCTCATAATAATAATAATAATAGTCATAATAATATATTTATTTATTTATTTTCTGTTAGCCAATATTTGATTACATTTTAGTGCCGATCTGGTTCTACCTCAAAGTTTAACTTGAACATTTTTTTTTAAACTTATGACCTCACAAAGACTTGACAGGGTGAAAGAATGACAAATTCCTCTTGATGATTGATAGCTGTGATGGCAGCAGGTCATCAGTATTTGGGCTGAGGTGTCCTCTTACTGAGTGCACTTCTGGTAAAATACAGTACTGCTAATTAACACTTTGATGCATAAGAGTTGTGCAAACGCACACTCTGCCCTTTGTTTCACTGCTGTGCTAAAGGCCCCATGACGCATTTACAGCAAAGCATTACTGCAGCATTTAAAGACTTAACATTTAATTATGTGAACACGGCTTGCTGAAATAAATGTCACAGTTTAAAGAGTGAATGTTTGACTCTGGGAAGCGTTGAGAAAATATAACCACTGGACTGGAAATGACTTCCCAACAATGTGTAAATAAAGAGTGTGGCTTTGGATACCAGCTTCCCCTTTTGGGAAATCAAACCCTCTCCAGGAAATTCTCCACACAGCAGCGCCTCCTGTCGGTCAACGGCGCGCACAACGTGCGTCCTCCTCTGAATTAACTCCTCTGACATCATACATGATAGTAAGAGGGAGCATTTACTATAAAAAGAAAAAAACAAATTCATATCAAGCGTTTTCTGAGACTTTATCTGTTCTGTTTCGACACACAAGCAGAGACAAAAAAAAACAACAAAAAAACCTTCCTGTCAATCTGGAGGCAGGGGGCGGTCCTTCCAGGAAGGAGGCGGAGCATCCTTATACATAACAGACGGGACGAATCCGTCCCGAGCGCATAACTGCCCTCACGCAGAACCTATTTCAGTCTTTTGATTACGCTGAGAAGTTGCTCGGGGAGAAGAAAAAACCCTTTGAAATCCTCCAGCCGCAGGAACATCTGAATTTAATTTCAAGCAGCAAGTCTGGAGAAACACTGAAGGTAAAGATTGCGCCTTTTCTCTCCCCTCCCGCTTTTAAATACGTTCATAAAAGTTTATGCGGAGGGATCCTCTCTAGAGTTATTATTATTTTTTTTAAATTTTAATCAGTTTATTTATATTAAGTGAGGCGCTTTGCGCAATCAGGACTGTTTTCTTTCGTGGAACCGACCTGCGTCCTGAGGGCACATTACCAAAAAAAAAAATAAAAAAAATAAAACGAGAAACTTCAACCAAAATGAGTTTAAAAACACAAATTTTAAATTATCTCTTTGGCAAGAAAAAAAGTTAAGTTTAGATACATTTAGAAACTCAACTGACATCATCTGGACACAGATTGGTGCTTAAATATGAATAAAACTAGTTTAGGGCTGAAACAGTTGCTGGATAAATTATTAGATGATCTGATTATCTAGTAGTGAGTTGGTAAGCATGAAGACTGTTTTGGTATGGTATAGCCCTTTTTTAAATAAATGGATTTATTTTATTTCTTAAAAATTTGGTCAAATGAAGTAATGATCCACGTTGACAGACTAAACACAAAGTGTAACTGAATCATCTCATCACTTTGACTGAATTTTAATCTTTAATCATCTTCCTTCTTTTGTTCATTCAGGTGTGTCTTTTCCAGACAGACTGACTGACCTCACCACCACTCTCTGCCGGAGCTCTGGACCTCCATTTGACCTACATCTCTTCTTCTCTCGTCTGCGCGGTGCCAAGTGCTCCCCAGGCTTCCTCGAGTGTGGGCACAGCGCCATGGTAACTCACAGCAAGTTTGACTCCGCAATGAGCAGCAGCCCCTTTGACTCCAGCATGCGGCTGCCTCACCGTTACAAGACTTTCACCTCCAAGGCTCAGTGCCAGATGGTACTGGCCACCCTCTGCAAGCTCCAGGAGAGCGGTTTCTACTGGGGCGCCATCACGGGAAAAGAGGCCAACAATCTGCTGTTGTCTGAAGCGACCGGCACGTTCCTGATCCGGGACAGCTCGGATAACCGACACCTCTTCACCCTCAGCCTCATGACTGTGTCGGGCACAAAAAATCTGCGTATCCAGTGTGACTCTTCCTCTTTTTTCCTGCAAACTGACCCTAAGAACATTCAGTCAGTTCCCCACTTTGACTGTGTCCTCAAACTGGTCCATTACTACATGCCTCAGAGCAAAGCTGCCATATCTGGGAACAATCACAACGGGAATGCTTTCTATATTTACTCTGGAGGGGAGAAGATCCCTCTGGAGCTTCTAAAGCCTCTGTCCGGCAGTTTGTCCACCCTGCAACACCTGTGCAGGAAGACACTTAACGGACACCTGGACATTTCCTCTAAAAGGGACCAGCTTCCTCATCCTTTGAAGGAGTTCCTCCAGGAGTATGACGCTCCTATCTAGGAGGATGACTTCTGCTCTGGAAGGGCACAAGACTTCAAAGTAGTAGCAGAACTGCTTCTGTAGAACATGCGGGGAAGATGCACACTGACGCAGGATGTATCCATGGATGGACGAGGCGTTGAGCACGTGGAAGATGGGCACCGACCTCATGGTGGAGGCTGATCCACAAGAGGAGAACGCTGCTGGTGTGAGGATGGGGCTTCACTGATGACGTAGACGTTGATGAAAACTGAAGTGATGCTCTCACAGTCAGCTGTCTCAGTTTCCGCAGTTGCTGCTAACCCCAGGATGCCGTCAGGTTGTCGAACCCGCACACGTCAGCCTCAGAAATGCATCCATCCATTAAGGCTCAGCTGGCTTTTATGGTCAGGCCGGCTTTTTTTTTCTGCTGATGTTGGACAGTAGTGGACGTATAAGACATGTCCGTCCAGCAACCTGGGATCTCAACCAAGTGCATGCTGGAAAGTGACGAACTGCAGAGAGCCGGACATTCGTGGACTTACAAGGACATATTTGTACCAGCCACAATGAGAAAGAGCTGAACATTTTAATTTTAAAATCTAGATTTCCAAAAAACGGTGGATTGTTTATAGAAAATAAAAGGTGCGACAGAATCCAGCAGGATCTTATGTGTGAGAGTTGTCCAGATCCTGACAAACCGTCAGAGCCTCATGTGTGGTTTCAGCGACGAAGTCACATAATCGATGTGTTTCGAATTTGCTGTACAAACGGGACCATCGTTACACTCAAAAACCTGATGCATTGGATGAACTCAATTCAGTTATGAGCAGGATTTCCATCTAATAAATATATGTAGCCCCAACTCAAATAAAGTGCATATTTTTATTAGATGGAAATCCTGCCCATAATTGAATTGAGTTCATCCAAAACTGACTCATTGGATTGGATTCCACCTAATAAATATATGTAGTCCCAACTAAATTATATTACATTATCTTGCATGGATGTGTTTTATTTGAGTTGGGGCTACATATATTTATTAAATGGAAATCCTGCTCATAATTGAATTGAGCTCATCCAAAGAGCCATTTTTTGTGTGTATTTGCAGATGAATGTATTAACTATACTCCTGTCAGCAAGGAGAGAATTTTAAATGTCTGTCTTTTCTTCAAAACAATGTTTACATGTGAAAAGATGAAACGATGGATCTGTTTTTGTGCTGTCTTTTATAAAGATGTCCATTTTCCAGCCAAACCACTGGCTGTCACATGCTTGAAAAGTTTTTTTCAGAAGTCAGACGAAGGGAGCAGACTGATACAATTTTTGCACTTATTTATATTTGTATGAACATTTCAGTAATTTATAATAAAGAGCACTATTTTTCTATCAAGCAAGTCTGATTTGTTGTGTGATGAAGCAAAATCTGCCTGCAACTAAGAAATAACTCATTTTTGTGTAAAATGGTTAAATGTCTAGACCAAAGGAGATTATCAACGTAGTTGTTTCGTTTAAGCATCACTTCAAAATCCAGTCAAAACCAGTTTATCTGGCAGTTGGAGCCATTTACCATTTACCAGTTAGAGATGGTAAAAACCAGTTTGGAAACCGATTTGGATTGAAACCTGTTTAAAACATAAATAAAACCTCCCGCTATGAATCATCTTTAAGTATTGTTCAATTTCAAAACAACAACATACCCAAAAGTAAAGTCTTCTGAACATATGATAAGTAATTTCCATTGTATCAATTAACAGAAAACCTTCAAAAATATCAGAAAAAGTAGTTGCCATTAAGTTTAGACATGCTCAGTTTCAGCAATTATGATTAAAAGATATTTAGTTCAACAGGATTTTTCTTTTAAAATTATTCATTTTTCCAAATGGTAATTTCAGGAACACAAGCATTTCATGTTTGTGATGTTGCTAAATAAGCAAATTCACTTCACAAAGCTTTAGAATTAAACAAATGAACAACAACACAAACCATATGGCACATTGCTATTCCTGAAGTTTTGCACAGAATGCACTTGACATATGTCTTGTGTCAAAAGTTTTTTTTTTTTTTGCACCATAATAAACACTCACACTCACTCATCTTCAACCGCTTATCCGGGATTGGGTTGCATGCCATAATAAACACTTGCTAGTGAATTTTTGTGCTAATCCTAGACCATTTGCATTAGCATTACATTATGTAATAACCGTTACTATCATGTCATGTGATGCTAGCAACTTTTCATTTTAATGCTAGCATATTAGCACTAGCATCACGTTATGTGACACCCCTTATTATCAGCTCATCTGACGCAAGTTTTCATGCTAATGCTGGCCCATTAGCATTGCATTATGTGATGCTAGTGAGTTTTCAAAAAGTGAACAATTAAATCCATCCTGATTCCTCAGCTCATGCTAATGTTACGTGCAATGTCAGTGCCTTGACACCACATCTCACGCCAAGCTAGCACCAAGCTAGTTTTACAACATAATATATAAAGACTCTAACTTTACTAAAACAAGAAAACAGTGCTGCAACACAATGACTGTATTTACCAATTATGAACTGCAAATAGATTACATATAATTTAGCATGACCTTGTAGCATGTTTCTCAGTATTTATCCAATAATTGCTCAAAGGAAAGACTACTGATTGAAAAGATTATAGCCACATTAATTGGCTGTGATCCTAATGTATATTTTATTTATCAACCTTTTACAGTAATAAGTTGTTGTATATTATAGTAGGCACACTTCAGCTGCCAGTAATTTGCTGTAAATTAACAGGGAATTATTATTGTTTAGCTCTAAAAGCTTGGTTGAAGTTTCATAGACACAGTGCCTCATTCTCTTAGTTGTTGAACTGAATATTTCAGAGAATAATGAGGTGATTCCTTTGGTCTGCTGTGACTCACTGCATGTTACGTAGGTGTCGACACGATAAAACAGGCGTCTGCACGCATTCACAGAACAATCGTGCCGCAACATCAATCGATGTGTGTGTGCATAAACCTTTGTGCACTAATACACAAAGGTTTGCACGCACACACACACACAGCTAAAATATGTTAACATGGGGAGTGAGTCAAAGACAGACATGCTATATTTACTGCTGCAGACATTTCGTATCTACTAATCATGCTAGCTTCTTGCTGGAACAAGTTCTTCAAAAGAAGCTGGCACATCCTAAGTGTTTGTTTACCTGCTTGTTGGGTTTTCAAGCAACACTTGTCAGTTATAGGGTGTGTTAATATGACTTGGGTAGAGGAATGACTTAACCTAAAAGTTAATGGATTCTTCCTTAATTACTAGCGTCAAAGTCTTCTTGAGCGATTGCAATTCCGATATACTGTATGTAACAAGATACAAGTACATCAATACATCAACTCCGGAATCGATCTTAAAGCCCTATGTTAATGACTCAATTTTAATGTTGTAACTTAGTTGCGTTATGCTGGATTCGTTCCTACTTCTGCATCTTCAAACTTTCATAAAAGTTTAAAGGTGAGTATAAGGCTGTTGTGAGACTAGTTACACAAATGTTAACTCTGTGAAGAAAAAACAAAATCAAAACATCTGTTAGTGGCAGGCAGTATAATGGATAAATACCAGATGTGGGATGAGGTCACCAGCAAGTCACTCTCAAGTCATGAATCTGCAAATCTCAAGTCAAGTCAAGTCCCAAGTGAAGTCTCAAGTCATAATATCCACCAATTGTTTGCAAGCTGACTTGAGACTTGTAGATTGATGAACACACACACACACACACACACACACACACACACACACACACACACACACACACACACACACACACACACACACACACACACACACACACACACACACACACACACACAATCCACCTGTGGGCACCTTCCTCCAGTCTTATATGTCACCCTGTGCTTCTCCTTTTTCTGAAAGAAAATATTCACGAGTACAAGCGGCCGAGATGAGTTTCCTCTGCAGGGTGGCTGGGTGCTCCCTTAGAGATAGGGTGAGGAGCTCGGTCACTCGGGAGGAGCTCGGAGTCGAGCCGCTGCTCCTCCATGTTGAAAGGAGCCAGTTGAGGTGGCTCAGGCATCTTTTCCGGATGCCCCCTGGACGCCTCGCTGGAGAGGTGTTCCGGGCACGTCCCATCGGAAGGAGGCCCCGGGGAAGGCCCAGGACACGCTGGAGGGACTACGTCTCTCGAATGGCTTGGGGACGCCTTGGGGTTCCCCCAGAGGAGCTGGGGGAGGTGTGTGTGGATCGGGAGGTCTGGGCGGCTTTGCTTGAGCTGCTGCCCCTGCGACCCGACTCCGGATAAAGCGGAAGAAAATGGATGGATGGATGGATGGATGGATGGATGGATGGATGGATGGATGGATGGATGGATGGGGTATTCACCAAAGCTATTTCAATCATTTTGCAAAATCTACTACTCCTTCCTCTCCTTGAAACCATATCAACTTATAATTACTTCCGCATCACCTCTGTTCCCTTCACCAACATGCCCATTGAAGTCTGCTCCTATCACCACTCTTTCATGCTTGGCTACACTCTCCACCACCTCATCTAACTCACTCCAGAAATCTTCTTTCTTCTTCATTTCGCCACCTACCTGTGGGGCATATGCACTGATGACATTCAACGTCACCCCTTCAATTTCCAACTTCACACTCATCACCCTGTCAGATACTCATTTAAACTCCAACACACTCTTAACATACTCATCCTTTAAAATGAGTACAATATCACTTCTTCTCCCATCCACACCATGATACAACAACTTGAACCTACCACCTATTTTTCTGGCATTATTTCCCTTCTACTTGATTTCTTGTATACACAATCTGTTTTTGACATTGGATTTATTTTAATTTAACCAGGTTAGTCCCGTTGAGACTGAGATCTCTTTTACAAGGGAGACCTGGACAATTTGCAAAGTTTCCAGTTCACCTAACCTACATGTTGTTGGATGTGGAAGGAAGCCAGAACACCTGGAGGGAACCCACGCAAACAGGGAGAACATGCAAACTCCATACCAAAAGGCCACAGGTTGGAATCGATCCCGTGACCTTCTTGCTGTGAGGCAACAGTGCTAACCACTAAGCCTCCGTGCTACCTCATATCAGCCAGCTCTCTCCCTTTACCAGTCATACTACCAACTCTCACTTCCAACTCTCACTTCCACCCTTCTAGTTTTCAGCCCAATTTCTACCAGCAGCCTGTTGGACAATGACACTAGTGGTGGCCGTTGTTAATCTGGGCCTCGACTGATCTGGTACAGAATTTTGATTTCAGACATATATGCACTCAGAATGTACTGGCTGCACACGCCATGTGGCTGAGTTACACTTATTCAAATAATTCAACTAAAATATATCCAATAATCCCCAGATAGACACAGGTGATCATTTATACATTATTATGTTTCATCTTTAGTGTGATAAAAAAAACAAACAAATAAATAAAACAGTTCTGGATTCCTTGACCCTGTTACCTTCAGAAAAGTTGCCCCTTCTTTGCCTAAATGGCTTTTTGACAAACACCAATAAAAATGATAACTTATACAGCACACACCTGCGGGAGAATACTTTAAAATGATAAAGACTATAGTTCCTGATGATTTAATGACCTCCCCTGATAGCTGACTTTAATTGTGACCCCTTTGAGGCTCCTTATGACTTTTATCTATACATTAAAGCAGAGAGGGAGCGAGCAGATCCAGGAATATGTGCACATTTACGGCAAACTGCTAAAATGATGGATGAACGGGAATCTGCAACATGATTATGGGAAGGCGCGCCTGCTCTACCTGCTTCCACAGCACTTTACTGTTTCCTCACAGGCAGTCGGACTCGGCTCCGAGGTTTCAGACAGCGAACGGGTCTCTGAGGTCATCTGTGCTCCAAAAGCAGCCGAATGCTGTTTTTTTCCTCAGTGACAGACACTGAAACAAACACTGAGAGGTGTCTTTGAAGAATGATGCAAGAAAGCTGTTTTGTATCCTGGTTACCTGATGGCCATCAAAATATGGCCATCGGGTATTGCAAAGACTCTGCGTCCGTCTGTCTGTCTGTCTGTGCTCAGCATAACGCCAGTCCTATTACTGCCAGAGTCTTCAAATTCACAGGGGACATTCTTGGGACACAGACCTTGGACAAGTTCAAAGATGGCTAACCTTGACCTATTTTAAGCCAGTTAGAGTAGAGAGGCACCATGACATCACTGGCTGGTCTCTCTGCGGCTGCTACTTCAACGTGGCAGAATCTGCTCTGAAACTGCTCCGTTTCTGTGTAAATCTAACATGTTTTTCATATACTATGTACTATGTAAAAGCTAGCGAGAAATAAACACTTCTGAAACTTAAAACCAACCTGATAACACCTCTGGAGTGATTTACAAGACATCTCGCAGACATCAGTGTGCACGCGCATCACACGTGGCCAAAGGTAATGTCCGGTCTTGTCAAAAGCTCATGTATGTGCACATGCACGCCCTTCCGTAGATGCTGTGAAAATGTAAATAAAATATTGATTATGATTGATTGATTGATTGCGTTTATTCTGGAACATCAATATAAGCATACAGAGGTGAAAGTATCGATGAAAACACAATAAAGCATAAACGCTTATTTCCATTGTGGTGCTTGTGAAATTGTCACGTGACAAAATAGAGGGGCTTGAATGAACATGTACAAATTGTAAATAAGATAATATGATCTTATCTTATCTTAATAGGATCTTGAGAGAGAGAGAGAGAGAGAGAGAGAGAGAGAGAGAGAGAGAGAGAGAGAGAGAATGCTCATACAATGAAAAAAGAGAATGTTTGAACCAACTTTAAAAAGTGTTACAATTTATAAAAACCTAAATGAATTAAGTTGTTTGAACTTAAGTTTGAAAGTTAAATCAACTCTAACTTACAAACTTAAGTTCAAACTTAATTCATTCAGGTTTTTACAAATTGTAACACTTTTTTAAGTTGGTTCAAACATTCTCTTTTTTCAGTGTACGGCCGAGGGTGTGTTAGCATTGTGTTTAATTCATCCTCAGGATGCACATCAGAATGTAGAGTAACTTTGCAAGGTGATACCAAATAAGTGCAATACTGTGGAAAAACTGAGTCACCACAAAATGCTTACTTCCCAGTAACTTGTTGTATCCTCATGTTGTATCCTCCTGACTACCAGGAAGGTAGTCAGGAGGATACGTTGACTGAGTTGTATAATTTATGTGCAGAAGAAGGGTCATGGACTTTTTCTTTTCAATAAAATTCTGTTTTTCTTCATAATCATGTCAGGGAGAAAAAAAATACAAAAAACAAAATGTGACTTATCTTGCATTCTAAAATGGTCATACGAGGTCTGTTAGAAAAGTATCGGACCTTTTTATTTTTTTCAAAAACCATATGGATTTGAATCACATGTGATTGCATCAGCCAAGCTTGAACCTTCGTGCGCATGCGTGAGTTTTTTCACACCTGTCGGTTGCGTCATTCGCCTGTGAGCAGGCTTTGTGTGAGCAGTGGTCCACCCCTCTCGTCGGATTTTTATTGCGAATAAATGTCTGAATGATTTGGAGCTTTGCTGCATCAATTTTTTTCCAGAAACTGTGAGAGACCTCCAGGTGGTAACTATTCGGAAAATTCAGATGGCTTTCAGGGACGATTTTATGGGGATTACACAGATTAAGGAGTGCTCCAGCTGGTTTAAAGACCACCCACAGCTGCTGAGACCGCGCCGCGCTCCGAGCGCCGATCAACAGGCTGAATCAACCAGATCATTTCCAACGTGAAGGCTTTGTTGATCCGGGACATCGTTTGAGTTACACAAAAATGGCAGAAGACATGGACATCAGCACTTTTTCGGCACATTCCACTGTTACAGGAGTTTTTTTTTCAAGGAAAGAGAAGCGGAGGGATGCGCCACCGTGCCGCTCATGGTGCGGCACAAAACCACCTCCGTGTTGGTCTCACAGGACGGCTTTCAGATGGCTTTCTGACGGCTTTCGGTGGCTTTTGAGTCGTGTGACTATCCGAGAAATTGTGGATGAGCTGGACATGCCAGAACATGTCTTGTGAGGCTTCATCACGGCGTTGCTTTGCGCCATGTGGCTCCGTCCTGACGTGCGGAATTCCTCCGCACGTCTGTCTCAATGTGCCGAAAAAGTGCTGATGTCCATATCTTCCGCAATTCCTGTGCTAGTCAGACGACGTCCCGGATCAACACAGTGTCCAGTTTGGAAATGAACGGCACATTCCACTGTTACAGGAGTTTTTGTCATGGAAAGAGGAGCAGGGGAATTCTGCGTGTCGCAGCGGTGCCGCATGGCGCAAAGCAATGCCGTGATGAAGCCTCACAAGACATGTTCTGGCATGTCCAGCTCATCCACAATTTCTCGGATAGTCACACGACTCAAAAGCCACCAAAAGCTGTCTGAAAGCCGTCCTGTGAGACCAACACGGAGGTGGTTTTGTGCCGCGCCATGAACGTCTCCGTGGCGCATCCCTCCACTTCTCTTTCCTTGAAAAAAAAACTCCTGTAACAGTGGAATGGGGCGAAAAAGTGCTGATGTCCACGTCTCCTGCCATTTTTGTGTAAGTCAGACGACGTCCCGGATCAACAAAGCCTTCACGTTGGAAATGATCTGGTTGATTAAGCCTGTCGATCGGCACTCAGAGCGCAGCGCGCTCTCAGCAGCTGTGGGTGGTCTTTAAACCGGCTGGAGCACTCCTTAATCTGTGTAATCCCCATAAAATCATCCCTGAAAACCATCTAAATTTTCCGAATGGTGTCCACCTGGATGTCTCTCACAGTTTCTGGAAAAATGTGATGCAGCAAAGCTCCAAATCGTTCAGACATTTTATTCACAATAAAAATCCGACGAGAGGGGTGGACCACTGCTCACACAAAGCCTGCTCACAGGCGAATGACGCAAACAACAGGCGTGAAAAAACACGCATACGCACGAAGGTTCAAGCTTGTCTGATGCAATCACACGTGATTCAAATCCATATGGTTTTTGAAAAAAATAAAAAGGTCCGAGACTTTCCTAACAGACCTCGTACTCTGCTTCTATCTGCTTTACCATAAACCAAATAAATGTCATTTTATATTTTAATTCATTCAATGCAAAGAACTCATGTACTCTGAATTTAACATGTTTTAAACCGGTTTTAAACACTTTAATATGTTTTTCATGTGATTTCATTGGATATAATCTGGCTAAACAGGTTATAAACTATTCTACAGTGGGGGCGGACTCATTTAGTATTGTCCAAAATGGCTCCAAACAAGTTTTAAAATAGTTAATGAACGTTTTTACCTCCCACAGGTTTTAAACAGCTCAAACCCTTGGAGTGGTTTAAACAGCTTAAAAGCTTTAAACTAGTTTTAAGAAGCCTCCCCCACCACCACCCCTTACTGGCTGTGAACAACTCTGAATCAACATCTAAAATATCCCAGATGGATTCCAATCAGGTTAAACTGGTGTAATCTTTCCTTGTCTTGCTTGAACTGGTTTAAAACAACCAGTGGTAAAGGAGTGTTTTGTGCAGCTCACTGACTTCTGGTAAACTTTCAAAACTATATTTTGTGACATTTTACAAACTAACGGACGACTCTTAAAAAATAAGAATAACACAATGCTAAAATGTGCTTGCCGTGAGCATAAAAATAGGAAACAGAATGTGACCTTTTGACCTGCACACTGCACACTGTGTGTAACAGCTGTTATAAGTCTGACATTCTTGTGTAGTCTATTAAAAGAACATAGTTTGCTGTCGAGCTCAGGAGAAATTCTCTGGTAGCAGATCATGTGATTCTAAAGAACAGCGAACTACATGTGTCACTGTAGCAGCAACCACAACTGGAGCAGTGGGTGTGAGCAACCTGAAACCATTTTTGCTCCCACATCTGCTGCTTCACAAGAAACAAGGCATACTGCTCTTTTCAAATGTATCACAGATTCACAACTCAAACTGTAAAAAGTTGCGGTGATGTGGCAAATACTAAAGGATTATTAACCGACGTCTGTGTCTGTACTGACAACATGTCAGTCTGATAGTTCCCCCTACAGACCGAGCAAGTGAGGTTAATAATTCATTTATTATATGGCTATTATATATATAAACACACAAACTTACAGTATCGCCCGAATAGTTGTATGAAAGCTGCTGACGGCTCGTAGTCCGACTTGTTCACTTCACTGCCGTGAAGAACTTTCTAACAGATAGTCTGTCTGTTAGGTGGTAAGCTTTCAATCTGTGTGTTTTTTCAGATGCTGTTTAGATATTATGGAGTACGTTCATATCCGATGTGCTTTTTCTAAACTGCATTTTTAGCTTCTGATTTGTAAAGAAAATATGCATGTCAGACTGATTGTCATGGAAACCGGTCCAATATGGGAAAATATCAACCAATAATCAGCCAATCAGAGCATGCGTAGCATCACAGCCATATAATAATTATAATAATAATGATAATAATAATAATATATATGTGCTCTGAGCCGCCATCGAGAGGCAGAAAACACCACATCATTTCTAAACAGATGGCTGTGTGGAGCTGGGACCATCGTGAGCAATTTCTCTGGTTATCACAAGAGCTGGACATCAGCCATTTTCCGGCAGATTTTACTTTTAACAAGAGATTTTGTCACGGAAAGCCACACGGAGGCTTCGCGCGTCAGGACCGATTCGCTGATCGAGCGAGACAAAGGAACACCTCCATTTCAGAGTGCCAGGGGACAAGTTGGGACATGCCCAGCACTCCACAATTTCTCTTATACTCACTGGACTGGTAAGCATTGAAAGCCAAAATTGGCATGTCCCAACTTGTCCCCTGGCACTCCGAAATGGAGGTGTTCCTTTGTCTGATGCTGGCGCTGCTCCAGTCATTCCGTCTTTTTCCTTGGAATGAAAAAACGCCGAGTGCACGACACACACCTCACACAAAGGCTGCTTACCAGAGAATGATGCAGTCGACAGGCGTGAAAAAGTTCACACATGCGCACGAAGGTTCCAGGTTGGCTCATGCAAGTACACGTGATTCAGATCCATCAGGTTTTTGAAAAAAATTAAAAGGTCCGATACTTTTATAACAGACCTCGTATTTTTTATGTTACAGCCTTATTCCAAAATAGATGAAAATCATTCAAAATTCTACATGCAGTACCCCATAATGGCAATGTGAAGAATGCTTTTTTTTAGATTTTTGCAAATTCATAAAAAAAAACACTAAGAAATCACATGTACATAAGCATTCACAGCCTTTGCCTGGAGTTTGCCAAAAGGCACCTGAAGGACTCTCAGACCATGAGAAACAAAATTCTCTGGTCTGATGAGACAAAGATTGAACTCTCTGGCATGAATGCTAGGTGTCATGTTTTGAGGAAACCAGGCAAGAAGCACGTGGTGGCAGTATCATGTTGTGGGGATGTTTTTCAGTGGCAGGAACTGAGATACTAGTCAACTGAGGGAAAGATGAATGCAGAAATGTAGAGCGACATCCTCGATGTAAACCTGCTCCAGAGCGCTCTTGACATCAGACTAGGGTGAGGGTTCATCTTTCAGCAGGACAATGACCCTAAGCACACAGCCAAGCTATCAAAGGAGTGGGTTCAGGACAACTCTGTGAATGTCCTTGAGTGGCCCAGCCAGAGCCCAGACCTGAATCTGATTGGACATCTCTGGAGAGATCTGAAAATGGCTGTGCACCGACACTCCCCATCCAACCTGATGGAGCTTGAGAGGTGCTGCAAAGACGAATGGGCAAAAACTGCCCAAAGATAGGTGCACCAAGCTTGTGGCATCATATTCAAGAAGACTTGAGGCTGTAATTGCTGCCAAAGGTGCATCAACAAAGTATTGAGCAACGGGTGTGAATACTTATGTACATGTGATTTCTTAGTTTTTTATTTTTAACACATTGGGGGGAAAAAACTTTTTTAATGTTGTCATTATGGGGTGTAGTGTGTAGAATTTTAGGGGGGAAAAATGAATATACTCCATTTTGGAATAAGGCTGTAACATAACAAAATGTGGAAAAAGTGAAGTGCTGTAACGTGCAACAATTGTGTAGTGTTCCACTGATATCCATGAACTGGATTAAAAAGAGTTCTGTTTACAAGGTCAATATCACATGATGCCTCAATTAAACACAAAAATCCAGATGCACTTCTTCACATTGTGTGCTATCATTGTGTGAAGTTTCTTTGAAATGCATAAGCCAATTTAGGAGTTGCACTTACAAACCTCATGGACAAATATCGCCAGATGGAGAAGGTGATTCCTATACCACCCCCACACCCTGCCAAATCTTTGTTTTTTGCGGGGGAGGAGGTAAAACAATATTTTGACAGCTTTTTGCGGGAAAAAAAACTGTACATTTCCTTTGTGTCATGTAACCTGCAGGATTATATGACTTTAATTTCCAGGGAAATCACCTCTGAGCAACAAATGAAACTGACATCATGCCCTTTAAATGTTACAAATTACGATAGCGTTGACCTCTGCCCTACTTTAATTAACTACGCAGTAAACTGGGGAGTATAGACTGAAAGTGAAACAAGTAAAAACTGACATTGTTTCAACAATTAGGTTCCATATATTCAGATCGGGAATGTTTGGTGTTTTTGGACATTTATAACTCTGAAAATGTTTGTTTCCTTATGGTGTGAAGCTTCATGCTTACTTAAACATCATATTCACTGTTTCAGGAAAAGAATGTAATAAATGTTCTACATTCACGATGGAATGTTTATTGCAAAAAACCAGTTTACTTTTGTTATGTGGATTACGCATGCTAACAGAAGGCAGGACGTGCAGTTGTGTGAAAACATATGATGTTTGCAATATATAACTGGTGGCTTAGTGGTTTGCACAAAGGCCATGTAGATGTGTTTTTCTGTCATTATGTGGCCCTGCGATAGACTGGGGTCCTGTCCAGGGCTGTGCACGATTGCTGGGATAGGGTCCAGCCCCTCTGTGACGTTGACTAGAGCACGTAGGTATAGAAAATGAAAGAATGAATATACACCTTTTCAGGAATCAGCAATCTCCAGTGCTGAAACATGAAGCAAATACGGAAGTGCCAAAACTTTCAGTTCCTTTATTGGCCACTTGAGTGTTAGGTCCATAGACCCCATATTAAAATGTCCAACTTTACAACAGAAATAAATATAGTACACAAAACAGTTTTTGTCTCTATATGAAGTTTTCCTCTTTTACAACAACTGTACAGGAGGGAGGGAGGATTTTTTGTGACTCACATGTGCCCAGATGTACAGCGAGTACAGTGCCCATGTGTACAAGGGATACAGTGCACAGGTGCACAAGGGGTACAGTGCACAAGGAGCGCAGGTGAACAGGTGCACAAGTGGCCTTCAGTTGAGAACCCTTTTGCTGACAGGTGAGTATGCTTACTGTTTGCATAATCATGTTACCTCTGCAAAAAAAATGTGCTAAATCAGAGAAATTAAGTGCTTTTCTGATTGATCTACATTGTTCTAAAACTCAAATAATATAGACATAAGTCCACACAACCATGTGGAAAATATGTTTTAGCAATGTGCTTGAAGCAGATACGAGGTCTGTCCATAAAGTAACGGTCCTTTTTATTTTTTTCAAAAACTATATGGATTTCATTCATATGTTTTTATGTCAGACATGCTTGAACCCTCGTGCGCATGCGTGAGTTTTTCCACGCCTGTCGGTGATGTCATTCGCCTGTGAGCACGCCTTGTGGAAGGAGTGGTCCCGCCCCCTCGTCGGATTTTCATTGTCTGGAAATGGCGGAATGAAAAGGACTTTTTTCCATCAGAATTTTTCAGAAGCTGTTAGAGACCGGCACCTGGAAACCATTCAAAAAATTTATCTGGCTTTCGGTGAAAATTTTACGGGCTTCACAGAGAATAAGGACTGTTACTACAGGTTTAAGGACCCCTTTAAGGACGCTCGGAGCTGCGATGACGCGGCACAAGCCACCGGACCATTTCTAAGATGATGGCTCTGTGGATACGAGACCATCGTGTGCTCTTTCTCTGGTTATCACAAGAGCTGGACATCAGCCATTTTCCGGCAGATTTCACTTTTAACAAGAGATTTTGTCATGGAAAGCCGCGTGGAGGCTTCGCGCGTCACGACCGATTCGCTGATGAAGCCAGACAAAGGAACACCTCCGTTTCGGAGTGTTAGAGGACAATTTGGGACATGTCCAGCTCTCCACTATTTCTCTTATACTCACTCGACTGGTAAGCACTGAAAGCTGAGATAGGCATGTCCCAACTTGTCCTCTAACACACACAGGGTCCTTAAACCTGTAGTAAACCTGTAGTTAAAGTCCTTATTCTCTGTGAAGCCCGTAAAATTTTCACTGAAAGCCAGATAAATTTTTCGAATGGTTTCCAGGTGCCAGTCTCTAACAGCTTCTGAAAAAATTCTGATGGAAAAAAAGTCCTTTTCATTCCGCCATTTCCAGACAATGAAAATCCGACGAGGGGGAGGGGCCACTCCTTCCACAAGGCGTGCTCACAGGCGAATGACGTCACCGACAGGCGTGGAAAAACTCACACATGCGCACAAGGGTTCAAGCATGTCTGACGTAAAAACATATGAATGAAATCCATATAGTTTTTGAAAAAAATGAAAAGGACCTATACTTTATGGACAGACCTCGTATTCTTCCTTCTGTCTCCATTTCAACATATGTGACGTTTTGAAATTACATATCGCTTAAAATTAGCTTGTTGGTCAGATTCTTTTGCTTGAAAAGCCCAGATCTGGTGGCCACCCAGGCCACCGCTGCTTGCTTTCAAGATTTTGGGAATTGGCAATAACTGTTAACGAACTATTCAATTTAATGTTCATTAAAAAGGCAGAATTAATGTTTTTCAGCTTGAATAACTTGTATTTGGAATTTAAAGAAATGGTTGGACATTTACTCCTCCTTATGCCTCCTTAGATGGATGGATGGTTTGGGCATTTATTTTGATGTAATTTTTCAGTGTGACATTAATATTTTTTTAAATCGTGGGATGAGTGATAGCGTGACAGAGCTTGGGGAAGTCTTGACTCACCCTCGACTTTGTGGTTTCATGCGGACAAAGGCGGCAGTGGTGAATATATTACAAACAAATATAGAATTACTAAAATGGACATGACAGGAGAGACTTACTTACCACGTAATCTTGTATGCACATAATCAATAATGAAACCGAGTCTGACTACAGCTCTTGCTTCACTGAATATTTTTTCATGGAGACTTTCTTTCATTGGTCCATTTCAACATTTTCCAGCAGTTCTTTGCACTCAAAGATGTTACATCAATTAAAAAAATCCTGCTTTCTATTCACGTCCTGCAGGCCCACACTGGATCATAACAAAGTGTTCCCAGGCCACGTGTGCTATATAATCCTTCCTTCATGTTCAGTTTCTATCTCATCATCTCCTCTGAGGTGGACATGCCCAAAAAGTCCAGGAGGCACCCTCATCCTTATTAGGCCATAGGCTCCAAAAACTCCCTGTGCACCACCTCCCTCCATGCTGCTTTTTCAGGGTGAACCTAACTGGAGTGCGTTGGCATTATCTGAGCTTTCCACCAATCTCTGCTCCCAGACTAAAGAAGTCTGATTACTTTCACCGGTTGAAACACTGATCAAAACTGTTTTTGCTATTGCACATATATCAGGAATCACATTTTTGGCATTCAAATAGAGGACTGTAAACACACGCTTTGCGTTTTGCACCTCATCTGATCCTGTAAGAAATCTGGAGTTTTTATTCTGCAATCTCTGGCTCCGTTGCTCAAAATGAGCTCAGCACGTGGGTTTACAGTAAGTGCACCGACCATTGGAGCTCCTTGGAGAAACACTGAGAGCCTAATTCCTGCTTGGCGTTCCTGTCATTTGACATGTTTACAATTCCACAACTACTTGTTGCTATGGAGCTACCATCAATGAGCTCCAGATGCGACAGTCAAGCAGGAAGCAGTGAGTCATAATGGCGTGAAAGTCCCACCCTCCCAGCCTGGTCTACGGGCACACTCCTCCCATTCTGCCTGCAGGCCTCTGGATTTACTGTTAACACTTCAGTCTCTGTGCGCCACTTGCCTGCCTTGCTGCAACTCTGCTCCATCTGCATGTGCATCACTTGAGTGTTTGGTCGCTGTGTTTTGCTTAAAGGTCAACTTTAAGTGCAAAGACTGAAGCAGCACTTAGAAACAAAAATGCAATAAAGTTCAACTTTAATTATAAAAGATAAACATGTTCTTTAAATGACCTTGTCTATCGTGAAGTTGCAAAGAAACAGCAGTCTGTCAGATGAAGTGTGCAGCCAGCTTCAGCTTTGTCACACACGTACATGAAATATTGTGCAAGACATTTTATTATTCTGCAAAACTAAAGAAAAACAGTCTCAGACTCAAACTCCTCGCCTGGCTGTGTGTCATATGAGTCACTCGGCATTACGTGCTATTCCTTACATATCAGTGCTGTCAGATGAGATGCAGCTTTGAAATTTCTGTAAAACTGGTGAAAGTAAATAAGTAGATGTCCAATATGGGGATGCTACCTCACTAGACATGCCATCCAATGTCATTTGATAAAATTCTGCCATGACATAATTAAATGGCGAGATGAAAAGTTTTTGGAAATCCTGCATTTGGGGGTTGTTCTGCAATCTGAAAAATTTGAAGTTGCACTTGTAAAGCCATAACAACTAGGGCCCCATGAATCCGATATTTTGGATCGGTATCAGCCTAGTATTAGCTAAATTATGGGATCAGATATTTTTTTGGGGGGGGGGGGGGGCAGGTGTGCAATCACATTTTTCTGTTGCACATCTGAGTCATGTTGTTGGTGATGTATGCTTTGCTTTAATTCAATTCAATTCAATTTTATTTATATAGCGCCAAATCACAACAAACAGTTGCCCCAAGGCGCTTTATATTGTAAGGCAAGGCCATACAATAATTACGTAAAAACCCCAAAGGTCAAAACGACCCCCTGTGAGCAAGCACTTGGCTACAGTGGGAAGGAAAAACTCCCTTTTAACAGGAAGAAACCTCCAGCAGAACCAGGCTCAGGGAGAGGCAGTCTTCTGCTGGGACTGGTTGGGGCTGAGGGAGAGAACCAGGAAAAAGACATGCTGTGGAGGGGAGCAGAGATCAATCACTAATGATTAAATGCAGAGTGGTGCATACAGAGCAAAAAGAGAAAGAAACACTCAGTGCAGAAGAGCACTGAGTGCTCTTTAGAAGAGCAGAACATTGCTTTCACAGTATCGTACGATAATGGACATGATAAAGTGGTATTGGACCACCTCGAATAACAGCGCATTTATTGCAAATCAAAACTAATGAAATAGATTGCATTTTTCTTTGGATTAACCAAAGAAGAAAAGAACTTATTGAAGTTAGGTGGGGTTCTAAATAAATGGTAAATTGATTGTATTTATATAGCGCTTTTCCATTTGAATCAAAAAGCTCAAAGTGCTTTACAATAATGCCTCACATTCACACTCTGATGTCAGGTTGCTGCCACGCAAGGTGTTGAACTGCACACAGGCCGCAGCTGGTGAGTTATGAACCTTTGCTCAAGGATCCGTAGTGATTTTCCAGTCTGGCAGGGGTTTGAACTGAGGATCCTCTGGTCTTACGCCCACCTCTTAACCACGAGATGATCACCTCCAGTTTGGTAGTCAGTACTGTAAATAACCAGATTTCCAGACTTGGAGTGTACATCTACTTAGACCATCAACTGGACATTGTCCCCTCCACATAGAGTGCTTGACTGTCAAATCTATGGTAAACAGCGTCAGCCCCAGTTAGCATTATTGGTGGTTACCATCATCCTCAGGGTTAGTCTTTTCTTCATGATGGTCCATTATTCGTGAAATGCCTTGGTTGCTTGTGATCCTGAAGATGAATGCAGAACATGAGGATCTGTGACACACAAACCCGGCACGCAGCAGTGCACGTGCATCACCCTTCATGCTTTTGTGAGTACAAACCTGAGAAGCCCTGCAGTCAGCGTCACCTCTCTTTGCAGGAGGAATTGTTCTTTGACTCAGACGTTTCATGCTTGAAAGGAGGTTCAGGCTATTTTTCTACAATGTTTAAGTTAAGTGCAATCACATTAGCAGTAAAATCAGGCACATGGGCGACATATTTTTTTTTTTTTAGCGTGCGGCTTTAGCCAAGATCCATTTAGGAGTGGAAAAAATGAGTCAGGATTTTTGGACGGAATCAAGCTGTGCAACGTTTTTAATAAGGTTCAGAACTGTTGGTGAGTTATTACCATGGAACTACAATTAAAGAACAACACGGACATAAAGAGGCAGAGCAATTAAACCATAATCTACTCATCTATAAAAGAATTTACCAACAGAGACCACTGGCGGCTTCAATATTTAGATGAAATGATAATTGCTCTGCATTTCCAGAAACTGCAGCAAATTACAGATAGAGTGATTGTTAACTAGATAAGACTAAACAATGTGAAGTGAGGAGAAATCCCTGTCAGTCGGGGCCTGATGGGAAACACCCTCTGAGTCAGTGAGAGAGAGACAGAGAAACAGACAGACAGAGAGAGAGAGAGAGAGAGAGAGAGAGAGAGAGAGAGAGAGAGAGAGAGAGAGAGAGAGAGAGAAAAAGTGGCATGTCAGGAAGTTGGCACCAGCATACAATGACGTATTTCTGGATAATTCAATACACTGTGCAAACAGCCCTTATTAGTTATCAGACGGGGGAAACACATGGCAACCGCCTACACATAAAATATCAAAACATAAATGAAATTACATTGAAGAACAATAAATTAACATGGAATTATGTTCATATAATTATACTGTGAATGCCCTGACTCCTTTTTTGTATTCATTTACTTGCTGGGATGTTTTTCCTCTCGATTTCAAGTCACTTGAAAGTGGAAAACTGCATCATCAAATTCAAAATTTCAGTAAAATTTGTTTTTGAATTAAAAAAAAAGTTCCTGTTTTTCCATCACAGAAAAAAATATGGATAAAAAAAAAAAAAACAAAACATTTTGAGGGGGTGGGGTGGATGCTGTGTTCAAAGAGGTTAATAAATTTATTAACCATTGTGTCTGTGTTACACCCACAACATATAGAATTGTATCAATATTTAATTATTAATAACTTTATACAATAATTATTAAAGCTTGTCTCTTCAAGTTAGTGTTCCATAACAATGGTGTCATTAAAGTGTATGCACTACACATTAGTGTAATGACAATTTTAAAAAAAAAATTGAATTTCCCGTGACCTTCGATCCCTCAGGCGGCACTGCATTAAAAACCGACATCATTGTGTAAAGGATCTTACCGCGTGGGCTCAGGAACACTTCAGAAAACCATTGTCAGTTAACACAGTTCGTCGCTACAGCTACAAGTGCATGTTAAAACTCTACCATGCAAAGAGAAAGCCATACATCAACAACATCCAGAAATGTTTCTGTGTAGGCTCTCAGTTGTCCAGGTGGTTTCCATAGTAGAGAAGCTTGAATCTTCGACTGGACTGGTTGCTTGACGCGAGGACGTTTCGCTTCAAATCGCAGAAGCTTCCTCAGCTAAAATTCTTGCTCTGGTAGTCTGACTTCTGTCTTGACTCTTGTAGAGAAGATTCTCTACAAGCTTCAACAATTAGTGTCCTCAGTTCCCAAACGCTTATTGAGTGTTGTTAGAAGGAAAGGTGATGTAACACAGTGGTAAACATACCACTGCCCCAGCTTTTTTGAAACGTGTTGCAGGCATCCATTTCAATATGCGCAAATATTTGCACAAAACAATAAAGTTTATCAGTTTGAACATTAAATAGCTTGTCTTTGTGGTGTATTCAATTGAATATAGGTTGAAGAGGATTTGCAAATCCACCATGGCCTGTATGCATGCTCACCACGCAAGTTTCCATTGCTGAAGAAAAAAAACATGTTGAAGCTTGTTTAAACTTTGCTGCACAACATTTAAACAAGCCTGTGAAACACTGGGAGAACATAGTCTGGTCAGATGAGACCAAAATTGAAGTCTTTGGATGCCACCATGACACCATGTTTGGAGGTCAAATGTCACTACACATCACCCCTTAAAGACCATACCAACAGTGAAGTTTGAAAGTGGAAACCTCATGGTGTGGGGCTGTTTTTCAGCAGACACTGGCAAACCTCATGTAATTGAAGGAAGGATGAATGGAGAAATGTACCGAGACATTCATGATAAAAAATCTACCCGGATGATGAAATTTAAATGAGGGTGGACATTTCAATCGGACGGTAATCCCAAACAGCTGCATCCAAGGAAACTCTCAAGTGCTTTCAGAAAATGAAAATAACACTGCTAGAATGGCCCAGCCAATCACCTGACTTGAATCCAACAGAAAATCTATGGAAAAAGCAAAAGATCAGAGTTCATAGAAGAGGTCCATGGAACCCTCAAGATTTGCAGAACGTTTGGATGGAATAATGGGCCAAAAAAATCACACCTGAACAATGCATGTGATTAGTTTCTCCATACAGGAGGTGTCATGAAGCTGCCATTACTACAAAAGGCTTTTGTACGAAGTATTAAATAAATTTTGGAAAGCCTGTTCAATACTTTTTCCCTGTGGCATTCCATTTTATTACACATAACTTAATTTCTGTACTTATTTGTTGTGGTTTCTTTGCATGTGTGGATTACTTGGGTTGTTACTGACATCTAGGGTTGGGTATTGAGAACCGGTTTATTTTTGGGTATCGATAAGAAATGATTCGATCCACCGACATCAATAGCCTTTTTGATTAATGATTCCCTTATCGGTCCTTCAGAGTAGCCGTTGTTTTTGAGGGTGCTTGTTGGGAAAATGATCATTTCTCTACGTTGAATGCAGGCCCTGCAGCGGCTCTGTAATCAACTGTTTCTGCAGCGCGACTGCGCTTTGAAGCTTGAACCAATGAAGCAGTGCTTCGATCCGCTGCTTCCTTTGTTCTTTAATTCGATGCTCTTCAGAAGCAGCAAGTCCGCTTCTTAACCCTTCTCAAAGCCATTAAAATATGTCAATCGTGAGTCACTTTTGTGCGGATTAAAGTCACTAACTGGGACTCTTGTCTTGTTGCGGGCAAGAAACGAGAATAGTCCTCTGTCCTGTTTCCACAGCTCCAAATACTGCCCTGTTCTGTACTGAATTTAGTTAGAGTCTGTATTAATAACTTCAAAGCGACTCGCCGCTTTAAATAAAATGACACCTCTTTCCAAACGGAATACAGACAACACACTACAATCGACTAAAATGTTTTTTTCCTCCGAAAATGAGACGTCCTCATTCTTTATGAATTACACTGATGCTGACGTGCAGCAGGCTGAGCTTAGCTCATGGGTATGGAGTGATATTCATGCCAAAAATGTCTGAAAGGAAATGCTTTTGACAAAAACTACAGATTTTGTTTATTTCTATTTATGTCCAGAGAGCAAGGATCCACCATGTAGAGTTTATTTCTGTTCAGAGTTTAAGGATCCAGTGACCAATTTCATATTTATTTACTTTAAGACTCAATAAAATGTTGTTACCATAGAAAACCTGTAAAGCCTACTTTTAGTACACAGAAAATTCACAAGAAGTATCGATAAGGGGATCGATAAGGAATCAGATCGATAATGGTATTGATATTGCTAAAATATTATCAATACCCATTCTTACCATCATCTGGTGAAAATTTCATGTTGGCAGGACCTTTAGAAATATATTCATTGAGAAAAACGGTGACGTGTTCAATACTTACTTTACTCACTGTAATACTACGGTAGACAAGAACTTTTACTGATCAGCTCAGCTTGCACAAGACACTACATCAACATAAATTCAGTACTGCAGGAGATTCTCAGGCAACCATAACTAATTTGGATACAGGCCCTCGGGGGACTACAATACAGAGAGTGGAGGGATAGGAAATAGAAGCAGGGTAAGAGAGGCAGTTTTCTAGCCCAGCTAGAGGTGACCCCATATGAAACCCTTCTTCCTGGTATCTCCTTAGCAAATGCAAGATAAATTAATGACAAAATGGATGAACTCTGATGGATCATCGCCACGCAGAGAACAACAAATGATGGCTTTATCCTGGTTTTTATAGAGACATGGCTGAATAACCACATGCCAGATGGCGCAATTGAGCTAGCAGGCCACTCGGTCCACCATGCTGACAGTACAGCCGACTTGGGCACGTCTATGACAGCATCTATTTTATGTATCATTAAAAAATAATGTGCGTTAATATGGTTAAAATGGAATCAGCATGTAAGAAAGCAAAGGAAACAACACCTCATATGTCAGAAAAATTGTCATTTTCTGTTGTCTTTTTTTCATGCTGAATCAATTTCAACCACAAATGCAAGGGAAAAAAAGACAAAAAGAAAAAATATAACGCAATGCTAAAATACCCTTGGCCACATGAGCATTGTCTTCTTTATAATTTGCAGTTGTTTCATTAATTATTAAGCTCTTATTGTCTTATATATGACTTTGTGCATGTTCAATAAAACCTCTCTATTAATCAATCAGTTAATTATAAACAATATTTACATTTTAACAGCATCTGCAGGAGGGTGTGTGTGTATGTGTTCATGAGCTTTTGACAAGAGCAGACATTAGCTTTGAGTTAGCGTGCACGCTGACGTCAGCAAAATGTAGCAACGGAATAGAGCACTGCTTCATTGGTTCAAGCTGCAAAGTGGAGTCGCGCTGCAGAAGCGGTTGATTACAGACCTGCTGCAGGGTCTGTAATCAACGTAGAGAAATGATCATTTTTCTCAACAAACACCCTCAAAAACAGGGGCCGCTCTGAAGAACCGATAAGGGAATCGTTAAGCAAAAAGGCTGTTGATGTCAGTGGATTGAATCATTTCTTAACGATTCTTGAAAAGAACCGGTTCTCGATACCCAGCCCTAATCATGATACAGGGCGTGATGCATAAACAGACATGTAATAAGGTATACATATCCCCCAGGCTCCGTGTAATGATTAATGAGTAAAGGCATGTGGATGGAGTCTAAACAAACCACACATTGTTATTATACGAGGTCTGTCCATAAAGTATAGGTCCTTTTTATTTTTTTCAAAAACTATATGGATTTCATTCATATGTTTTTACGTCAGACATGCTTGAACCCTCGTGCGCATGCGTGAGTTTTTCCACGCCTGTCGGTGACGTCATTCGCCTGTGAGCACTCCTTGTGGGAGGAGTCGTCCAGCCCCTCGTTGGAATTCCTTTGTCTGTGCCGACGCGGTGCGGCGGCACAGGAAAAACACCTCCGTGTTGATAACCATTTGTAAAATCCAGGCAGCTTTTGATGGCTTTCAGTGGAGTGAGTATCTGAGAAATTGTTTAACAGCTGGACATGTTCCAACTTGTTCCTTAAGGCTTCCAACAGAGGTGTTTTTCCTGTGCCGCCGCACCGCGTCGGCTGTGTCCCGACGCGCGGACCCGTCCGCACGTCTTTCATTAAAAAAATATCCTTTAACAGTGGAAGATCCAGATAAAATACTGAAACCGACTTCTTCTGAAACTTCTCTGTTCTCTCACGACGTCCTGGATCAATAGAGCCTGAAATGTGGAGGTTTTCAGCTTTTAACAGGCTGACGACGGCGCCTGAGAGCGCTGCACGACGTCTCGCACCGCGGGAAGTCCTTAAAGCGACAGTATCACCTCAAAATCTCTCATCAGCCGTTAAAATTTTCACTGAAAACCAGCTTAATTTTTCGAACCGTGTCCACTTCGATGTGTCTCACAGGTTTAGAAAAAATTTTGATCAAACAAAGCGCCAGTCTCTCAGCAACCTCTCAGACAAAGGAATTCCGATGAGGGGCTGGACGACTCCTCCCACAAGGAGTGCTCACAGGCGAATGACGTCACCGACAGGCGTGGAAAAACTCACGCATGCGCACGAGGGTTCAAGCATGTCTGACGTAAAAACATATGAATGAAATCCATATAGTTTTTGAAAAAAATAAAAAGGACCTATACTTTATGGACAGCCCTCGTAACTCAACAAAAATATAAACGCAACACTTTTGGTTTTGCTCCCATTTTGTATGAGATGAACTCAAAGATCTAAAACCTTTTCCACATACACAATATCACCATTTCCCTCAAATATTGTTCACAAACCAGTCTAAATCTGTGATAGTGAGCACTTCTCCTTTGCTGAGATAATCCATCCCACCTCACAGGTGTGCCATACCAAGATGCTGATTAGACACCATGATTAGTGCACAGGTGTGCCTTAGACTACCCACAATAAAAGGCCACTCTGAAAGGTGCAGTTTTGTTTTATTGGGGGGGGATACCAGTCAGTATCTGGTGTGACCACCATTTGCCTCATGCAGTGCAACACATCTCCTTTGCATAGAGTTGATCAGGTTGTCACTTGTGGCCTGTGGAATGTTGGTCCACTCCTCTTCAATGGCTGTGCGAAGTTGCTGGATATTGGCAGGAACTGGTACACGCTGTCGTATTCGCCGGTCCAGAGCATCCCAAACATGCTCAATGGGTGACATGTCCGGTGAGTATGCCGGCCATGCAAGAACTGGGACATTTTCAGCTTCCAAGAATTGTGTACAGATCCTTGCAACATGGGGCCGTGCATTATCCTGCTGCAACATGAGGTGATGTTCTTGGATGTATGGCACAACAATGGGCCTCAGGATCTCGTCACGTTATCTCTGTGCATTCAAAATGCCATCAATAAAATGCACCTGTGTTCCTGACAAATGAACATTTGTCAGGATTTTGGCTGTTGCTTGCCTCTACTGGTGGTTGGCTCTCACTGCGGTATTGTATCACTTCCTGTTCCGGAGCACAGCGGTGTTTTGCTGTATCTGTTAGCTGTTTAATCTGCGCAGTTAGATTGATCTAGTTAACTAGATAACGATTTGTTTCACAGTGTAATCTTCACGTGCCTTAACTAAAGCACTCCCTCTGCTGAATCACCTCTAAATTATTTACACATTATTCACTTTGCGTGTTTTTAGGAATCCGCTAGCTTAGCACAGCTACTAGCTCTTAGCCGGTTTAGCATGGCGGCTTCTCCAGTCTCTCCCGCACTTTTCTGCTCTGGGTGTGAAATGTTTAGTTATTCCTTGGCCTCCTTTAGCAGTAATGGTACTTGTAATAAGTGTAGCTTATTCGTAACTTTGGAGGCCAGGCTGGGCGAATTGGAGACTCGGCTCCGCACCGTGGAAAATTCTACAGCTAGCCAGGCCCCTGTAGTCGGTGCGGACCAAGGTAGCTTAGCCGCCGTTAGTTTCCCTCTGGCAGATCCCGAGCAGCCGGGAAAGCAGGCCGACTGGGTGACTGTGAGGAGGAAGCGTAGTCCTAAACAGAAGCCCCGTGTACACCGCCAACCCGTTCACATTTCTAACTGTTTTTCCCCACTCGGCGACACACCCGCCGAGGATCAAACTCTGGTTATTGGCGACTCTGTTTTGAGAAATGTGAAGTTAGCGACACCAGCAACCATAGTCAAATGTCTTCCGGGGGCCAGAGCAGGCGACATTGAAGGAAATTTTAAACTGCTGGCTAAGGCTAAGCGTAAATTTGGTAAGATTGTAATTCACGTCGGCAGTAATGACACCCGGTTACGCCAATCGGAGGTCACTAAAATTAACATTGAATCGGTGTGTAACTTTGCAAAAACAATGTCGGACTCTGTAGTTTTCTCTGGGCCCCTCCCCAATCGGACCGGGAGTGACATGTTTAGCCGCATGTTCTCCTTGAATTGCTGGCTGTCTGAGTGGTGTCCAAAAAATGAGGTGGGCTTCATAGATAATTGGCAAAGCTTCTGGGGAAAACCTGGTCTTGTTAGGAGACACGGCATCCATCCCACTTTGGATGGAGCAGCTCTCATTTCTAGAAATCTGGCCAATTTTCTTAAATCCTCCGAACCGTGAATATCCAGGGTTGGGACCAGGAAGCAGAGTTGTAGTCTTACACACCTCTCTGCAGCTTCTCTCCCCCTGCCATCCCCTCATTACCCCATCCCCGTAGAGACGGTGCCTGCTCCCAGACCACCAATCAATCAATCAATCAATCAATCAATCAATTTTTTTTTAGATAGCGCCAAATCACAACAAACAGTTGCCCCAAGGCGCTTTATATTGTAAGGCAAGGCCATACAATAATTATGTAAAACCCCAACGGTCAAAACGACCCCCTGTGAGCAAGCACTTGGCTACAGTGGGAAGGAAAAACTCCCTTTTAACAGGAAGAAACCTCCAGCAGAACCAGGCTCAGGGAGGGGCAGTCTTCTGCTGGGACTGGTTGGGGCTGAGGGAGAGAACCAGGAAAAAGACATGCTGTGGAGGGGAGCAGAGATCGATCACTAATGATTAAATGCAGAGTGGTGCATACAGAGCAAAAAGAGAAAGAAACAGTGCATCATGGGAACCCCCCAGCAGTCTACATCTATAGCAGCATAACTAAGGGATGGTTCAGGGTCACCTGATCCAGCCCTAACTATAAGCTTTAGCAAAAAGGAAAGTTTTAAGCCTAATCTTAAAAGTAGAGAGGGTGTCTGTCTCCCTGATCTGAATTGGGAGCTGGTTCCACAGGAGAGGAGCCTGAAAGCTGAAGGCTCTGCCTCCCATTCTAGTCTTACAAACCCTAGGAACTACAAGTAAGCCTGCAGTCTGAGAGCGAAGCACTCTATTGGGGTGATATGGTACTACGAGGTCCCTAAGATAAGATGGGACCTGATTATTCAAAACCTTATAAGTAAGAAGAAGAATTTTAAATTCTATTCTAGAATTAACAGGAAGCCAGTGAAGAGAGGCCAATATGGGTGAGATATGCTCTCTCCTTCTAGTCCCCGTCAGTACTCTAGCTGCAGCATTTTGAATTAACTGAAGGCTTTTTAGGGAACTTTTAGGACAACCTGATAATAATGAATTACAATAGTCCAGCCTAGAGGAAATAAATGCATGAATTAGTTTTTCAGCATCACTCTGAGACAAGACCTTTCTGATTTTAGAGATATTGCGTAAATGCAAAAAAGCAGTCCTACATATTTGTTTAATATGCGCTTTGAATGACATATCCTGATCAAAAATGACTCCAAGATTTCTCACAGTATTACTAGAGGTCAGGGTAATGCCATCCAGAGTAAGGATCTGGTTAGACACCATGTTTCTAAGATTTGTGGGGCCAAGTACAATAACTTCAGTTTTATCTGAGTTTAAAAGCAGGAAATTAGAGGTCATCCATGTCTTTATGTCTGTAAGACAATCCTGCAGTTTAGCTAATTGGTGTGTGTCCTCTGGCTTAATGGATAGATAAAGCTGGGTATCATCTGCGTAACAATGAAAATTTAAGCAATACCGTCTAATAATACTGCCTAAGGGAAGCATGTATAAAGTGAATAAAATTGGTCCTAGCACAGAACCTTGTGGAACTCCATAATTAACTTTAGTCTGTGAAGAAGATTCCCCATTTACATGAACAAATTGTAATCTATTAGACAAATATGATTCAAACCACCGCAGCGCAGTGCCTTTAATACCTATGGCATGCTCTAATCTCTGTAATAAAATTTTATGGTCAACAGTATCAAAAGCAGCACTGAGGTCTAACAGAACAAGCACAGAGATGAGTCCACTGTCCGAGGCCATAAGAAGATCATTTGTAACCTTCACTAATGCTGTTTCTGTACTATGATGAATTCTAAAACCTGACTGAAACTCTTCAAATAGACCATTCCTCTGCAGATGATCAGTTAGCTGTTTTACAACTACCCTTTCAAGAATTTTTGAGAGAAAAGGAAGGTTGGAGATTGGCCTATAATTAGCTAAGATAGCTGGGTCAAGTGATGGCTTTTTAAGTAATGGTTTAATTACTGCCACCTTAAAAGCCTGTGGTACATAGCCAACTAACAAAGATAGATTGATCATATTTAAGATCGAAGCATTAAATAATGGTAGGGCTTCCTTGAGCAGCCTGGTAGGAATGGGGTCTAACAAACATGTTGATGGTTTGGATGAAGTAACTAATGAAAATAACTCAGACAGAACAATCGGAGAGAAAGAGTCTAACCAAATACCGGCATCACTGAAAGCAGCCAAAGATAACGATACGTCTTTGGGATCGTTATGAGTAATTTTTTCTCTAATAGTTAAAATTTTGTTAGCAAAGAAAGTCATGAAGTCATTACTAGTTAAAGTTAATGGAATACTCAGCTCAATAGAGCTCTGACTCTTTGTCAGCCTGGCTACAGTGCTGAAAAGAAACCTGGGGTTGTTCTTATTTTCTTCAATTAGTGATGAGTAGAAAGATGTCCTAGCTTTACAGAGGGCTTTTTTATAGAGCAACAGACTCTTTTTCCAGGCTAAGTGAAGATCTTCTAAATTAGTGAGACGCCATTTCCTCTCCAACTTACGGGTTATCTGCTTTAAGCTACGAGTTTGTGAGTTATACCATGGAGTCAGACACTTCTGATTTAAAGCTCTCTTTTTCAGAGGAGCTACAGCATCCAAAGTTGTCTTCAATGAGGATGTAAAACTATTGACGAGATACTCTATCTCCCTTACAGAGTTTAGGTAGCTACTCTGCACTGTGTTGGTATATGGCATTAGAGAACATAAAGAAGGAATCATATCCTTAAACCTAGTTACAGCGCTTTCTGAAAGACTTCTAGTGTAATGAAACTTATTCCCCACTGCTGGGTAGTCCATCAGAGTAAATGTAAATGTTATTAAGAAATGATCAGACAGAAGGGAGTTTTCAGGGAATACTGTTAAGTCTTCTATTTCCATACCATAAGTCAGAACAAGATCTAAGATATGATTAAAGTGGTGGGTGGACTCATTTACTTTTTGAGCAAAGCCAATAGAGTCTAATAATAGATTAAATGCAGTGTTGAGGCTGTCATTCTCAGCATCTGTGTGGATGTTAAAATCGCCCACTATAATTATCTTATCTGAGCTAAGCACTAAGTCAGACAAAAGGTCTGAAAATTCACAGAGAAACTCACAGTAACGACCAGGTGGACGATAGATAATAACAAATAAAACTGGTTTTTGGGACTTCCAATTTGGATGGACAAGACTAAGAGACAAGCTTTCAAATGAATTAAAGCTCTGTCTAGGTTTTTGATTAATTAATAAGCTGGAATGGAAGATTGCTGCTAATCCTCCGCCCCGGCCCGTGCTACGAGCATTCTGACAGTTAGTGTGACTCGGGGGTGTTGACTCATTTAAACTAATATATTCATCCTGCTGTAACCAGGTTTCTGTAAGGCAGAATAAATCAATATGTTGATCAATTATTATATCATTTACTAACAGGGACTTAGAAGAGAGAGACCTAATGTTTAACAGACCACATTTAACTGTTTTAGTCTGTGGTGCAGTTGAAGGTGCTATATTATTTTTTCTTTTTGAATTTTTATGCTTAAATAGATTTTTGCTGGTTATTGGTAGTCTGGGAGCAGGCACCGTCTCTACGGGGATGGGGTAATGAGGGGATGGCAGGGGGAGAGAAGCTGCAGAGAGGTGTGTAAGACTACAACTCTGCTTCCTGGTCCCAACCCTGGATAGTCACGGTTTGGAGGATTTAAGAAAATTGGCCAGATTTCTAGAAATGAGAGCTGCTCCATCCAAAGTGGGATGGATGCCGTCTCTCCTAACAAGACCAGCTTCTGGGGAAAACCTGGCTCCAATAACCAGCAAAAATCTATTTAAGCATAAAAATTCAAAAAGAAAAAATAATATAGCACCTTCAACTGCACCACAGACTAAAACAGTTAAATGTGTCTATTAAACATTAGGTCTCTCTCTTCTAAGTCCCTGTTAGTAAATTATATAATAATTGATCAACATATTGATTTATTCTGCCTTACAGAAACCTGGTTACAGCAGGATGAATATGTTAGTTTAAATGAGTCAACACCCCCGAGTCACACTAACTGCCAGAACGCTCGTAGCACGGGCCGAGGCGGAGGATTAGCAGCAATCTTCCATTCCAGCTTATTAATTAATCAAAAACCCAGACAGAGCTTTAATTCATTTGAAAGCTTGACTCTTAGTCTTGTCCATCCAAATTGGAAGTCCCAAAAACCAGTTTTATTTGTTATTATCTATCGTCCACCTGGTCGTTACTGTGAGTTTCTCTGTGAATTTTCAGAACTTTTGTCTGACTTAGTGCTTAGCTCAGATAAGATAATTATAGTGGGTGATTTTAACATCCACACAGATGCTGAGAATGACAGCCTCAACACTGCATTTAATCTATTATTAGACTCAATTGGCTTTGCTCAAAATGTAAATGAGTCCACCCACCACTTTAATCATATCTTAGATCTTGTTCTGACTTATGGTATGGAAATTGAAGACTTAACAGTATTCCCTGAAAACTCCCTTCTGTCTGATCATTTCTTAATAACATTTACATTTACTCTGATGGACTACCCAGCAGTGGGGAATAAGTTTCATTACACTAGAAGTCTTTCAGAAAGCGCTGTAACTAGGTTTAAGGATATGATTCCTTCTTTATGTTCTCTAATGCCATATACCAACACAGTGCAGAGTAGCTACCTAAACTCTGTAAGTGAGATAGAGTATCTCGTCAATAGTTTTACATCCTCATTGAAGACAACTTTGGATGCTGTAGCTCCTCTGAAAAAGAGAGCTTTAAATCAGAAGTGCCTGACTCCGTGGTATAACTCACAAACTCGCAGCTTAAAGCAGATAACCCGTAAGTTGGAGAGGAAATGGCGTCTCACTAATTTAGAAGATCTTCACTTAGCCTGGAAAAAGAGTCTGTTGCTCTATAAAAAAGCCCTCCGTAAAGCTAGGACATCTTCATCACTAATTGAAGAAAATAAGAACAACCCCAGGTTTCTTTTCAGCACTGTAGCCATGCTGACAAAGAGTCAGAGCTCTACTGAGCCGAGTATTCCTTTAACTTTAACTAGTAATGACTTCATGACTTTCTTTGCTAATAAAATTTTAACTGTTAGAGAAAAAATTACTCATAACCATCCCAAAGACGTATTGTTATCTTTGGCTGCTTTCAGTGATGCCGGTATTTGGTTAGACTCTTTCTCTCAGATTGTTCTGTCTGAGTTATTTTCATTAGTTACTTCATCCAAACCATCAACATGTCTATTAGACCCCATTCCTACCAGGCTGCTCAAGGAAGCCCTACCATTATTTAATGCTTCGATCTTAAATATGATCAATCTATCTTTATTAGTTGGCTATGTACCACAGGCTTTTAAGGTGGCAGTAATTAAACCATTACTTAAAAAGCCATCACTTGACCCAGCTATCTTAGCTAATTATAGGCCAATCTCCAACCTTCCTTTTCTCTCAAAAATTCTTGAAAGGGTAGTTGTAAAACAGCTAACTGATCATCTGCAGAGGAATGGTCTATTTGAAGAGTTTCAGTCAGGTTTTAGAATTCATCATAGTACAGAAACAGCATTAGTGAAGGTTACAAATGATCTTCTTATGGCCTCAGACAGTGGACTCATCTCTGTGCTTGTTCTGTTAGACCTCAGTGCTGCTTTTGATACTGTTGACCATAAAATTTTATTACAGAGATTAGAGCATGCCATAGGTATTAAAGGCACTGCGCTGCGGTGGTTTGAATCATATTTATCTAATAGATTACAATTTGTTCATGTAAATGGGGAATATTCTTCACAGACTAAGGTTAATTATGGAGTTCCACAAGGTTCTGTGCTAGGACCAATTTTATTCACTTTATACATGCTTCCCTTAGGCAGTATTATTAGACGGCATTGCTTAAATTTTCATTGTTACGCAGATGATACCCAGCTTTATCTATCCATGAAGCCAGAGGACACACACCAATTAGCTAAACTGCAGGATTGTCTTACAGACATAAAGACATGGATGACCTCTAATTTCCTTAAACTCAGATAAAACTGAAGTTATTGTACTTGGCCCCACAAATCTTAAAAATATGGTGTCTAACCAGATCCTTACTCTGGATGGCATTACCCTGACCTCTAGTAATACTGTGAGAAATCTTGGAGTCATTTTTGATCAGGATATGTCATTCAAAGCGCATATTAAACAAATATATAGGACTGCTTTTTTGCATTTACACAATATCTCTAAAATTAGAAAGGTCTTGTCTCAGAGTGATGCTGAAAAACTAATTGATGCATTTATTTCCTCTAGGCTGGACTATTGTAATTCATTATTATCACGTTGTCCTAAAAGTTCCCTGAAAAGCCTTCAGTTAATTCAAAATGCTGCCGCTAGAGTACTAACGGGGACTAGAAGGAGAGAGCATATCTCACCCATATTGGCCTCTCTTCATTGGCTTCCTGTTAATTCTAGAATAGAATTTAAAATTCTTCTTCTTACTTATAAGGTTTTGAATAATCAGGTCCCATCTTATCTTAGGGACCTCATAGTACCATATCACCCCAATAGAGTGCTTCGCTCTCAGACTGCAGGCTTACTTGTAGTTCCTAGGGTTTGTAAGAGTAGAATGGGAGGCAGAGCCTTCAGCTTTCAGGCTCCTCTCCTGTGGAACCAGCTCCCAATTCAGATCAGGGAGACAGACACCATCTCTACTTTTAAGATTAGGCTTAAAACTTTTGTTTTTGCTAAAGCTTATAGTTAGGGCTGGATCAGGTGACCCTGAACCATCCCTTAGTTATGCTGCTATAGACTTAGACTGCTGGGGGGTTCCCATGATGCACTGAGTGTTTCTTTCTCTTTTTGCTCTGTATGCACCACTCTGCATTTAATCATTAGTGATTGATCTCTGCTCCCCTCCACAGCATGTCTTTTTCCTGGTTCTCTCCCTCAGCCCCAACCAGTCCCAGCAGAAGACTGCCCCTCCCTGAGCCTGGTTCTGCTGGAGGTTTCTTCCTGTTAAAAGGGAGTTTGTCCTTCCCACTGTCGCCAAGTAATTGCTCACAGGGGGTCGTTTTGACCATTGGGGTTTTTACGTAATTATTGTATGACCTTGCCTTGCAATGTGAGGTGCCTTGGGGCGGCTGTTTGTTGTGATTTGGTGCTATATAAATAAAATTGATTGATTGATTGATTCGTCCATAACAGACGCCTGCCCATACCATAACCCCACCGCCACCATGGGCCACTCGATCCACAACATTGACATCAGAAAACCGCTCACCCACACGACGCCACACACGCTGTCTGCCATCTGCCCTGACCAGTGTGAACCGGGATTCATCCGTGAAGAGAACACCTCTCCAACGTGCCAAACGCCAGCGAATGTGAGCATTTGCCCACTCAAGTCGGTTACGACGACGAACTGGAGTCAGGTCGAGACCCCGATGAGGACGACGAGCATGCAGATGAGCTTCCCTGAGATGGTTTCTGACAGTTTGTGCAGAAATTCTTTGGTTATGCAAACCGATTGTTTCAGCAGCTGTCTGAGTGGCTGGTCTCAGACAATCTTGGAGGTGAACATGCTGGATGTGGAGGCCCTGGGCTGGTGTGCTTACACGTGGTCTGCGGTTGTGAGGCTGGTTGGATGTACTGCCAAATTCTCTGAAACACCTTTGGAGACGGCTTATGGTAGAGAAATGAACATTCAATACACGAGCAACAGCTCTGGTTGACATTCCTGCTGTCAGCATGCCAATTGCACGCTCCCTCAAATCTTGCGACATCTGTGGCATTGTGCTGTGTGATAAAACTGCACCTTTCAGAGTGGCCTTTTATTGTGGGCAGTCTAAGGCACACCTGTGCACTAATCATGGTGTCTAATCAGCATCTTGATATGGCACACCTGTGAGGTGGGATGGATTATCTCAGCAAAGGAGAAGTGCTCACTATCACAGATTTAGACTGGTTTGTGAACAATATTTGAGGGAAATGGTGATATTGTGTATGTGGAAAAGGTTTTAGATCTTTGAGTTCATCTCATACAAAATGGGAGCAAAACCAAAAGTGTTGCGTTTATATTTTTGTTGAGTGTATGTTCTGTCATATAATCTGCACATTTCTGTGTCTGTCTTTAAGTGGCATTATGGAAAAGGGTGTGTCTCTTACGGTTGATGGTTTGTGCTGGCTTGTACAATGACGCTATTCTAAATACGGCACTCCTATCCTTAGATTCGCTGGGTTCATTGTGTAACACTGATATTGCCATGACAACCAAATAACGCCATACTCGCCTGCCAGACTGTGTGTGTGTGTGTGTGTGTACTTTGTGTACGCACCTATTCAGGGACAATAGCTGAAACATACCGTGTGCTGCGTATGTGGTGATTATTCAATTTAGTGATGTCACCATTTGCAAATGCGTGAGTTTGTTGGTATTACAAAGAAAATATGGAGAACTTCCTTGATCTTGTGTATTCAAATAGTACTGCATGAGTAGACACGCACAATTCTCCAGAATTACCCATGCATAGCCAGAATAATCAAAACATTTCACATGAAATGATTCCTCATACTTTGTAGGCTTGACTCTCATAAAGTTGTTTACTGCACAAGCACAATGAAATGTTTTACTTTTCACGAGAAGCCGCCCGCTCTTTCTGCAATGAAAGAGACGGTTGTGTTTTTGCCGCAGTCTGTCTAATGGTCCGCTCAGTCAAACACAGGGAAACAGCTGGTGAATGTACTCACACGGAAGGTGGGGATTTGAGTTCCTCAGAAATTTCCTGAGGATTTGCAATGACTTAACAGAGCTAATGACCATTATCACCACTCAATGATTTATGCTGATCAAAGTGCTGTGATATCATAAAGTTATAAAAGTTGCACCTAGCTGAAAAAAATATATGAAAAGAAGGCCAACATTTAGCTTTCTCAATCATGATCATAGACTGTATATACAGTGCAGCAGATAACTGGAAAAAAAATACTTCAAATAGTGATGCAAGCACCAAATTTGGCACAAATACATCTTCGACATTACCTTTTTGAAAAGGCAGGGTGTCCACTTGAATGTTCAATAGGCAGCCAGGTAGGGGTCAATTGAAGAATTACACAGGAGTCAAAATTAAAAGATGCTCTAGTTCTCACTCACTCATCTTCAACCGCTAATCTGGGATCGAGTTGCAGGGGCAACAGCTCCAGCAGGGGAACCCCAGAATTCCCTTTCCCAGGCCACATTGACCACCTCCAACTGGGGGATCCCGAGGTGTTCCCAGGCCAGTGTGGAGATATAATCTCTCCAACTAGTCCTGGGTCTTCCCCAGGGTCTTCTCCCAGTTGGACGTGCCTGGAACACCTCCCTAGGGAAGCACCCAGGAGGCATCCTTACCAGATGTCCGAACCACCTCAACTGGCTCCTTTCAATGCGAAGGAGCAGCAACTCTACTTCGAGCTCCCCTCGGATGACCTAGCTTCTCACCCCAAGTCTAAGGGAGACACCAGCCACCCTCCTGAGGAAGCCCATTTCAGCCGCTTGTACCTGCAGTCTAGTTCTTTCGGTCATGACCCAACCCTCATGACCATACGTGAGGGTAGGAATGAAGATTGACCCATAGTTCGAGACCTTTGCCTTTTGGCTCAGCTCCCTTTTCTTCACAACAGTACAGTAGAGCAAATGCAACACCGCCCCTGCTGCGCCGATTCTCTGGCCAATCTCACGCTCCATCGTCCCCTCACTCGTGAACAAGACCCCGAGGTACTTAAAGTCTTTCACTTGGTGCAAGACCGCATTCCCTACCCAGAGTAGGCAATCCATCGGTTTCCTGCTGAGAACCATGGCCTCAGATTTAGAGGTGCTGATCCTCATCCCAGCCGCTTCACACTCGACTGTGAACCGATCCAGTGAGTATTGGAGGTCACAGGCCGATGAAGCCAACAGGACCACATCATCTGCAAAAAAGAGTAATGAGACCCTGAGCCCACCAATGCTCACCATGCTCTAGTTATAACCTTAAATATTTGTGATCAGCTGTTTAACATAATGAGAGTACAGAGAGGGTGGAGCGGGTGGAGAAGAATGGCAGGAGTGATTTGTGACAGAACCGTTTCTCCAAGAGTGCAAAGGAGAGTGGCAAAGTGGTGGCACTGGCAAGAAGAAAGCAAGTGGAGCTGTAGGTGGTAGCGCTGAAGATGTGATTTTCCTCGGGACTGACAAACGAGAACAGGATTAGGAAGGAACCCATCAGAGGGACAGTGCAGGTTGGACGATTTGGAGACAAAGTAAACAAGGCGAGACTAAGATGGTCTGGGCATGTGCAGAGGAGGGACACATGGTTTGTTGGTAGAAGGATGCCTAAGGTGAATCCACCACAGAGGAGAAGAAGAGGGATTCCAGTGATGAGATTTATGGATGTAGTGATGGAGAATCTGCAGATGTTTTTTTGGTTTTTTTTTGTAGATGTAGAAGACACGGTGAGATGCAGGGGTGGTGGCCGACAGCAGGTGTGGTGGCCAAGTGGTTAATGCGCTTGGTTTCAGTGCAGAAGATTCTGGGTTCAAATCCCACCCCTCCCACATTTCTCCATGTAATGTGGAGTTGCGTCAGGAAGGGCATCCGGCGTAAAACCTGTGCCAATTCAACATGCAGATCCACCTTGGATTTGCTGTGGCGACCCCGAGTGCAAACAAGTGAGCAGCGGAAGGGACTTACTTTTAGAAGACACGGTGAGATGGAGACTAATGATTTGCTGTGGTGGCCTCTAACAATTTCATGGTTCATGTTTTGATTCTGGACCTGCTTTGCTCTTCTGGGTTATATATAGTTTCTGAGTTATTTCTAGTCATTTTCCTCTCTGTGCTATCTGTTATCTTCTTCTTTTGCTATTTGTCAGTTGCACTCTTGTTGTGACGTCTCTCCTGTATTAGTTTGACTGCTGTCAAGGGTCACATTTTATCTCCAATCATGTTTTCCTGTTTTTGTTCATCTTATAGTCACAGAATTAGTTCTGATTACACCCTTCCCACGAATTGTTTACCTGCCTCCTGTCTGACCTCATCCAGAGTCTCCAACAGTTTCTTCTGCCAAGCTCCAAGACCTCTACGTTCCCTGCAGCTCTCCAACACAATCAGAAGGTGAAGCACCCATTCTTTACTGCATCAACCCCTTTAACTGATATGTTTCTTTTTGTTATCTGCTGGTACATCCCCCTGGTCTACCTAATTTCTATAGTTTAGAACAATTAGCATACCATATCATGTGCAAACAGTTCACAAACTCCATCTCTATTGACATGTACCTATATAGAATGCCCCTTTGGGCTTTTACACATTAGAATTTGTTGATGCCATTTCAAACATGAAAAGTAATTACCTCAGTCAAGGAGGTTATGTTTTCACCAGTGTTTGTCTGTCTATCTGTCTGAATGTTAACAGGATAACTCAAAATGTTTTGAACGCATTTGAACCAAATTTGGTGGAATGATGGGAAATATGTCCAGGATTGATCAATTAAAATTTGGTGATGATCCGGATTAAACTCTGGAATATAGCATAATGTATTAGTTTGCCCTTTTGTGAATCCACATCCTTTGATGTTGATATGTGGCATGGCGGAGGTATGCACTCTACTGAATGCCCTTCTAGGTCAGGCTTCTCTGTCTTAAAATTTCTAAAATTATCCTCTTTAAACTCAAACTGAAAGCAAATCTCTACAACTTGATAAAAATTGCATAAAAATATCAAAACCACGATGATGGGATTAATATGGTCCCCTTTGGTATAACACATGTAAATCAAGTTTTATTGCCAGTTTTCTTTAGACAAGTCAGGGGGTGGATACATGAACATTTCCAAGTCACTAAAAATGTTTTGGACTTAATTTACATAAATTATGAAGAAATACAATCCGTAAAGTACTGTATGATAAATCTGTCTGGAGGAGTCAGTTCTCAAAAACTCAGAGATGCCAACCGTGCTGCATTGGGGAATACTACCCCTGTGGCCCACGTCCTGCATGAGTGTGTGTGAGATGCCCGTTAGTCGAGCTGTTGTATGGGTCTAGGCATGACCCTGGACCCCCCTAGTTATGCTTCGTGCCATTGGCGTTCACGGCCATACGTGGGTGTCCCGCATTGGTACGTTCAAATGTTGGCAGGTATTGAAAGGTTGGCCGCTAAGTGAAGATTATTTTTTAAATTTAATGCAAAGAAGCCTGAAGTACTTTTTTTCTACAAAATGTCATAAACAAATTAAAATGTGGAACAGCCCAAGGGGGTGAATACTTTGGCAAGGCACTGTACACTGAAAAAAGCGAATAGTTGAACCTGTTGTGTGTTGGGGGGTTTGGCTGGACATTTTGGTGTTGTTTTCTTTTCTTTGCTCTCCAGGTGGTATGCAAACTGGTTTTTTGTCTGTGGAGAAGGTGCTGGCAGAAGAGTCCTTCACCCTCATCAGCATAATTAGCTGCACCTGTGGAGGATGTTTACGTGCAGGCCTACTGACTCGCAGCACCTGTGGATGATGCTCATGTGTAAACTTAAAGACTTTCAGCTGAAGCAGATAATGAGATGGCGTTCTGCATTTAAGCCATGAGTGGTTCAAGCAGAATTGCCGGGAACTCGACCTTGTGACGTTCGTTTGTGAGACGCTGAGGACCGCGCCTGGGTTTGACACATCGTGCCTGTGAAGGAGGACGGGTGAGGGACACATGCTGTCAGCACACATCAGAGGTGATTGATTGTCTGAATAAGTGTTAACAGTAATTTGGTATTTTGTTATGCAGTATATTTGAACATTGATGAGAATTGTGCAGCTCGCTTCTCACTGCCGTGGCGTACGGACTGATGATCCTCCACCTGTTGTGAGAAGCTGCTCATTTACATAAAGCTTAAATTCAGACCTGAATGTGTTGCTGATAGTGCATGCCTTTGAAGGATATTTGTTGTAGTTGTTGACTTACCTCACCTTTTCCATCCTTCACAGAGTCAGTTTGTCATATCCACCTGGGGGGTGTTCGGCGGTGAGTCTGGGTCCAGAAGCGCCGAGCTTTGATCCATTTGGGCGCTGGAGAGCGCGCCGTCCTTCACCTCGCCAGACAAACGCACATTTATGTTGTACACCAATTATTGCACGGGAGAAAAATAAAATTGTTTTGTTTTTGGAACCGCTTTCTGGTTATTTAGCGCTGGGTTCAGTCAGACGCTGGTCGCGCTCCTCAACTTGCGTCTGCACATAACAGTAGTTCCCGGCCATTCCAAAATGGACCCAGCGGCAGAAGCGGTTCCTTTTGCTGAAAAAGTTCAAGAATACTTGGAGAAGATATGGGAGCAATTACGGCCTCTCGTAAATCAAATTAAACAAACAGATGCTCGCATTACGGAGCTTGCAGCGCAAGCCGTTCTGCTTCCTGCTGTTCCAGCTGCGGCACCATCGATACCGGTGCAGATAATTCCGTCACCCAAAGAGTCGGCTTCCAAACCAATTATTGGTCATTCTGAGCCTTATGCGGGAAACGTCGAAGCCTGTGCTCCGTTTTTGATGCAATGTTCTCTGGTTTTTGCTCAGCGACCGGCTTCCTTCTCTTTTGATGGTAGCCGTGTCTCATATGTGACAAATCTGCTCCGAGGTGACGTCTTAGCTTGGGTCACTGCGTGGTGGAGTAATAACTCTCCATTGTTAGGATCCTTTAAGGATATCTCCAGGTGTTCTTGGACAGGCATAATAATGGACAAAAAAAAAAAAAAGAAAAAAAAAAGGGGCAGATCTTTGGTTGTTTAGTTATTTGGGCTGTTTTTTGTTTTCATGTAAGGGGTTATAAATTGTTTGGGGATTTAGAGGCAATTCTGGTGGAGTGAATGACTGGCGGTTCGGAGCCCGGCTGGACTCAGGTAATCATTATTTGAAGTTAGGTAATTTTTGTTTGAGGATTGGGTCGTTTTGTTTTGTTGTTTTAATTTCTCTGTTTCCCTAACCCCAACCTCACATGCTCTAAGACCGTTTGTCTTTTGGGTTGTGGGGTGGTGCAGGTTGGTTACGCTGAGCGTTTCTCAGAAAACCTCTGCACCTAGGGGGGGTTGTCAGGGGCGTTTTTTTGGGTTTGGTTAGGGCCCGGTTCCTCTCCAGCCCCGGTGGGCCTTTGACCGTTCGTCATTGGTGTTACCGGGGTGTGGTGCAGCGGGAACATACCTCAGTCAGAGTGATGGGCCGATCTGTTGCCGTTTGCTATTTCAGTAGTTCCACCCCTCCCGATAGGCTGGTGGTATGGTCGGGTTGGGGCACCGGACGTCTTTCCGGTTTTCCGCTGCGCTTCGGGGATGGGACCGGGTTAGTTTTTCCTGTTTCCTTCCCCAGCTTAGTAGTTTTGTGCCGTTCGCCAAAATAGGGCTAACGATAGGCTCTGGGAGTGATCTGGGGTCTTTTGGGGTGCTGGGGGGGGTAACAGGGTTTGCCAGTTGTTTTATTTTGCCCCCGGGGGTTGGATTTTTGTGTTATGTTTCCTTCCAGGTTCCACCTCCAGGGTTGATGGGACGGTCCTCTGGGGGGGGAATTGGCTTGTGGGGCCAACTAGCCAAGTGTGGCCGGGTCTGGGGTTCCTGGGTTGTGGGGAGGGTGCCTCCTGGGGTTGATGGTACGGTCCTCTGGGGGGCGCTGTTGCTCCATGAATACCTGGGGACCTCTGTGGGATTCCGGCTTTGGCTGTTACTCCTGGAACTGGTGGTAAAGGTCTTCTGGGGGGTGTTGGGCTCTGCAAGTTGTTCTGGGGGGGTTGTTTGTTATTTTTCTTTGTGAATTTGTGTTGGTATTGTGTTGTTGGGGCTATGTTGGGTTTTTGGATTTGGGTGTTTTTCTTTTCTGCCCGGGGTTGGATGGGACGGTCCCCTGGGGAGGGTTTGGGTGGGTTTTGTGTTTTTTCTTGTATGTTGGGTTGTATATGGGACTTTTTGTTTTTTTTTGTTGATGCCAGCCGGCCTTCCAGCCGCGGTGCCCTGTCCTGCTGTCTGCGGTGGACCTTGGGAGCGTTACGCCGTCTGCTTCCTGACGAGGACCCCGGAGGGAGGTGCTGTTCTCGGGCCTGGTCTGTTCGGTCGCCGGGAGGCTTCCCGTTGATGGGGGGGTACTGTTGTGTGTTGGGGGGTTTGGCTGGACATTTTGGTGTTGTTTTCTTTTCTTTGCTCTCCAGGTGGTATGCAAACTGGTTTTTTGTCTGTGGAGAAGGTGCTGGCAGAAGAGTCCTTCACCCTCATCAGCATTATTAGCTGCACCTGTGGATGATGCTCATGTGTAACCTTAAAGACTTTCAGCTGAAGCAGATAATGAGTTCTGCATTTAAGCCATGAGTGGTTCAAGCAGAATTACCGGGAACTCGACCTTGTGACGTTCGTTTGTGAGACGCTGAGGACCGCGCCTGGGTTTGACACATTGTGCCTGTGAAGGAGGACGGGTGAGGGACACATGCTGTCAGCACACATCAGAGGTGATTGATTGTCTGAATAAGTGTTAACAGTAATTTGCTATTTTGTTATGCAGTATATTTGAACATTGATGAGAATTGTGCAGCTCGCTTCTCACTGTCGTGGTGTACGGACTGATGATCCTCCACCTGTTGTGAGAAGCTGCTCATTTACATAAAGCTTAAATTCAGACCTGAATGTGTTGCTGATAGTGCGTGCCTTTGAAGGATATTTGTTGTAGCTGTTGACTTACCTCACCTTTTCCATCCTTCACAGAGTCAGTTTGTCGTATCCACCTGGGGGGTGTTCGTCAGTGAGTCTGGGTCCAGAAGCGCCGAGCTTTGATCCATTTCGGCGCTGGAGAGCGCGCCGTCCTTCACCTCGCCAGACAAATGCACATTTATGTTGTACACCAATTATTGCACGGGAGAAAAATAAAATTGTTTTGTTTTTGGAACCGCTTTCTGGTTATTTAGCGCTGGGTTCAGTCAGACGCTGGTCGGGCTCCTCAACTCGCGTCTGCACATAACAGAACCATCTTAAAAAAGTGTTACAATTTGCAAAACCTGAGTGAATTAAGTTGTTTGAACTTAAGTTTGTAAGTTAAAGTTGATCTAACTTACAAACTTAAGTACAAACAACTTAATTCATTCAGGTTTTGCCAATTGTAGCGCTTTTTGAGGTTGGTCCTTTTTTTTAAATGTACTGTGTGTCTGCCCTCCTGTTTTGTGTCATGTGCTTACTATGTGTGTCCAACCTCTGTGTCTGCACTTGTGTACTTAATCTGCACTTTACCCCTTTAATTATGAACATAGCCTCCCTATGTGTCTCATGTTGCACCGTGGTCCTTGGAACAACATCTCGTACTATTGTGTCCTCATATGGCTGGTATGATAATAAAGTTCTACTTGACTTGATTAGTAGTTTTACTATTTCTAGGTTAGCTTGTTGACCTCCATGTTTGCGCACCTGCACATTTCCAGGTTTGATTGCACCACATCCTTTTTGTTTTGGAAAAGGGAACTTTGTTGTTGTATTCTAAACTCCCTCTGTATGTGGGAACTCTGTAGCCCGCTGTGTCAGATGACGTGCTACAGTTTGCACTCAGCCTGGTGGTCCAAAGATGACAGACTTTTTTTTTTTGGCACATTTTGTGTGCTGTGGAGCTTCTAAGCTGTGCGCCAATCTGTTGTCACTGAATCAGAACAATAGACCCAAAGCCACACTTTTGAATCATGTGTAGATCATAAGCCTGCCAGAAGAACTTTACTGGAAAGCCTCACATCATTTCCCAAACATTTGAGCTATTCACTATGAGCCACAATGACAACTGTACATGTGCATGGGTGCACAACTGTGTGAATGCATGTCTCTGGCCTGAATTACATACATATTTTTACATATTTTCAATGAATAACACACAAATATAATATACCCCATTGTGGAGGACCCCAGTGGATGGAGAAGGCCAGGGATTAACCCACGTTTCAAATGGCTACAACAAATTTCCGGAGATGGTGATGGAGCAGTTGTCTGCCTGGGTGGTTGACATCCAAGACGCAAGGCGTTTCCATGCTCTGGTGGATGTGGCAATATGCTGTAACAGCCTAAGCTCTCAAATGAGACCCCCCCACATGGTGTGCCTTTTCAGTGTCACACTCTTTCATCTTTTGAAACTTGCAGTTTTTTTTTTTTTGTTTTTTTTTTGTTGAATTTCTTCCAATGACGTTTTGGAGGGTTTGGACCAAAATGCAAACATATTGAGAGTTCTTCTGTGCTTTCTGTAGAAAATATGTGGAAATGATTGTAAAAATTGCCCATGATCCTTTAAAAAAATAAAATAAATAAATAAAACCCCCCACAGCACTAAAGCTTGTTGACGCAAGTTTGGCTTTCATGTAAGTACAGTTAATCCAATCTCCTATCTGACCCATCAAAAGAGTCAGGAAAAATACACTGGTGTTGTGTTTCTGGAAACTCTGACACACCAGGGAATAATTCTATATACACTAGAGATGCACTTTTCAGTTGAAAAATCCTATCATGACATACTTAAGCCACCCCCCCAATAAAACAGCTGCTATGAACATATCCACGCACCCAGATCTATGTCAGAGGAAACCACACAGTGCGGTGGATACTACAGAAACAACGGGCTGCGCTTCCATGGAAACACAGCATGGCGAGAATTTCACAATTGTGCCCTCTGTAGCGTGCCTCAGCAGGCCTCAGAGAGCCCACACACCAACTCCAAAGCTCCAGCAATTCAACAAACCTCCACCTCAGAAATCACAGATGTGACGAGGGGCCGTGGCGAGCGCAAACAACGTGAGGTGCCGATACAGAACTGTATGTTGTTCTGTTAACGGTCTTATTGTAGATCCAAGTGCTTTTGCTTTAGAAAAGTCTTTGAGGAGTTACAAAATTTGATGAATATAATAATACTGAGATATACTGTATACTTTACTTTATTGATCTCACAGTGGAGAAATTACGTTTACACTCCAGTTACCTCAGACAGCAATTAGTCCACAATTATTACTTGTTTACAGTAATAATGGCACACATCAGAATTAAAGGCAACATACACACATTTGACATTGTTTATGTGCACTAAATTTGAAGAAGTCCAATATCCGAATTGAGGCAAGTGAAGGGTCAAGTGAAGGGTGAAGGTCTCACAGCAACCCTGAGATGCGCCACCATCAGCTTGGGGGGAGGAACGGAGACCTGCTGCAGCTAAAACTGCGCCGCCCCCGCAGAAGGGAAGGGGGTGATGTGAGCAGAAGCTGGAGTTGGGTGTGTGTGATGGGGGTAGGAGGGGGGTGGGGAAAAGGAGTGGAGCATGATTCAGTCCTGTGAAACAGTTTATTGTTTTTGTGAGTTGAGATAAGAAACAGCCAAATGTTCCCAGGCCGAAGACATTCCTCTGGAGGAAAACAGCAGGGCAATTTGTCGTTCAGGCTGATAAACCTGCCGTGTTGTGGTTTGAGCAGTGAAAAACACTTTTTACATCTTCACTTGAATAACCAAATCCCAATTATGAATTAAGAATATTCCCCGGCCTCTGAAATCTTCATCTTCATCTGCAAGGCATGCATCTGCTCCAAGATGTCATCCAATTTGCGACTGAGTTCAAGAGTCATCGCAGTCTAAGAATGCACTGCCATGCCCACCTTGTTAATCATGATGGACAAGCGAGAGGCCGTGGTTCTTGATGCCGCCGTCTTGCCAATTTTCCGGTAGATCAGGGCAGCACATAAGCCAGAAAGTACCAGCCCTGCTACCATAAGACCAAATATGAATAAATCCTCGACGTCCTCAACACGGAAAGGCGCAAAGCATGCAACACGCCACGACTTCCAGGAGTCGAGAACATAGCCCGCAGGATACATTCCATCTAGGTAGGTAGGATCCCCCGGTCCTGACCTTCTTGTAGAAAAGATGGTGTCAATAGCGTTCAGAGACCAGCTGATCAATTCCATGGTTAATCCAATAGTAGTCCAATAGATCCAGTATCCAATATAATTTGAGGAATTCACAGTCTGGTGAAGTAGGGACTTGAAGCAGAGAGCAGAGATAAGGGAGAGTGGAGGAGATGCGACTGCCCTCGTCAGAGTCCCAAGCTCAAGAATTCCTTTTGGTTTGCATGTTGAGAGATTGTGGATGAGAGTGCCTGAAAGAGAGAAATACCAAAGAGGCATATTTTGACTTGAAGTACCACAAAAAGTGCACCTGAAATAATTATGAATGCCATTTCATGGTACATACTAGATAAGCAGGCATCTCAAATGGCCATTTAAAAAACAATTAATTTATTATTTTTAATATAATTAAATTAATACAAGTGTTTGTAGATGGTCTAACTGGTTTATGGTTTGCCTATAGCCGCAGCCCAGTGGTCACATGACCACAAACAGTGTGCTGGTGAAAACAGGCATAAATATGTTAATGACAGCCAACTACAAACAACTTTTTGGCATATTTGTAGGAAAATGTGAAATAATTTGATGCTAAACAGTATACAACAGAGAAAGCCTATGTGTTTTCACTGGCCCTTCAGGTCAATAGATAAAAATATTTTGGCTGTAAATCTGAAAAAAATGACACGCCTTTTTAGAAAATTCTTCAAATTTTTATTCAACATACAAATTTATTCTTGAGGATGAATGGTTAGAAATTGGTTTACTAAAGTCCCTGGCTTACAAAAGTAGTGTAATATCCATCCATCTCTCCATTTTCTATACCTGCTTACAACAATTACTGTAATATGAGGTCTGTTAGAAAAGTATCGGACCTTTTTATTTATTTATTTTTTTTAAAACCCTATGGATTTGAATCGTGTGCTTGCATGAGCAAACCTTGAACCTTCGTGCGCATGCGTGAACTTTTTCACGCCTGTCGACTGCATCATTTTCTGGTAAGCAGCCTTTGTGTGAGCTATGTGTCGTGCGCTCGGCGTTTTTTCATTCCAAGGAAAAAGACGTAACGACTGGAGCAGCGCTGCATCAAATTTTGCCAGAAACTGGGCGACAGCCAGGTGGAAACATTTGGATTATTCATACGGCTTTTGGTGACGATCCTATGGGCATCACACAGATTAAGGAGCGGTACAACTGGTTTAAAGACGTCTGTACAATGGTGGAGAGCAAGCCACGCTCTGGTCGGCCATCAACATGCTGAAATGACCAGATAATTTCCAAAGTGAACGCTGTGGTGATGCGGGACCGTCATGTGACTATCCGAGAAATTGCAGAAGTGGTGGACATCACATCAGCACTTTTTCGGAACATTCCACTGTGACAGAAGATTTGGCCATGAAAAGAGTGGCGGTGAAAATCATGCAGATGGCTTTGGCACGAAGCTGCCGACAGTGGAGCAAAAGCGCCTTTGTGTTGAAGTCTCACAGGACATGCTGTGACATGCCCACCTCTTCCACAATTTCTCAGATAGTCACATGACTGAAAAGTCACCGAAAGCCGTCTGAATCATCTGAATGGTTTCCACCAAGGTTCAAGGTTGGCTCATGCAAACACACGTGATTCAAATCCATCAAGTTTTTGAAAAAATAAAAAGGTTCTGATACTTTTCTAACAGACCTCGTATATGAAGGAAATTGGGTGGCTTGGTGGTTAGTATTGTTGCCTCACAGCAAGAAGGCTGTGGGATTGCTTCCCACCTGGTACTTTTTGTGTGCAGTTTGCATGTTCTTGCTGTGTTTGCATGGTTTCCCTCTGAATCCTCTGGCTTCCTTGCATTTCCAAAGACATACAGGCCAGGAAAATTAGTGACTCTAAATTGCCTACAGATGTGAACGCAAGTGTGAATGTGTTTGTCTGTCCATATGTAGCACTATGATAGACTGACATCCTGTGCAGGGTGAACCTTGCCTCATGCTCTTTAAGTACTAGGACAGGGTCCAACCCACCTGTGACCCTTGATTGGAGTAAGCGGGTATAGAAAAAAAATAGCCCATCCACATGTCTTTTTTATGATGGTATGTTTTGTCTGTAGGACTAAATGAAAAGTAAATGTCTGACAGGACCTTTTTTTTTGCACTTATGAGGGTTTAGTGGCAATATGAATTTGTCTGACTTCTGAACAGAGCATCGTGGACTCTGAATGAACCTAATGACATGGAAGAGAGAGAAAGAGAGAGAGAAGGACTGAAACTAGAGGTGACACACTGTAGTTTCACAAAGTGGTCAATTGAGGTCTCTGATATGGTCTCCCACTGTAGCCAAGTGCTTGCTCACAGGGGGTCGTTTTGACCGTTGGGGTTTTTCATAATTATTGTATGGCCTTGCCTTACAATATAAAGCGCCTTGGGGCAACTGTTTGTTGTGATTTGGCACTATATAAAAAAAAAGTTGAAGTTGAAGTTGATATTCGGTCACTGATTTATTAATAGAAACATGAGTTGATCAACCTCAGAGGGTTAAATTGCCCATAGTGTGAGTGTGTCTATATGTGGCCCTGCGATTGACTACAGTCCGTTCCAGGGTGCACCCTGCCTCTCACCCAGTGACTGCTGGGACAGGCTCCACCCATTGCCCCACCACACCATGACGTAAGTGGAATAAGTTGTTGTGTGGGCCGCTGAAGAGGAGGTACTGCTGGCCCACCACCACCAGAGGGCGCCCTGCTTGGAGTGCGGGCTCCAAGCACGAGAGGGCGCCAGACCCAGAAGAAGTGACAGCTGTCACTCATCCTCTGCACCAGCTGTCACTCGTTCATCATCACCACCATAAAAGCCGGACTGCAACTCCACCTCCCCGCCGAGAAATCGACTACCATTACCAAGGTAATTTCTCTGTGAACTTAAGACTGTGTATCTGACTAAACTCTTCTTTGCAGCCGTTTTCCTGTCGGTGAGACTCGTCTGTGGAGGTGGCGTTTGAGGTGTTCAGCGACGGCTTCGCAACACCTCCTACCCAGATAAGTGCTCAAACAGGAGCTGCACGAGTGTGTGATTGGAGGTGGAGGTGCTTCCTCCCTCTCTGACTGTGGATTTACTGAGTGTGCGGACTCACACTCACTCATCATATTTCTGCTTTCTGCCAGCAGTACCAGGGTTGACAGCCGAAGACAGAGGCCACCTGGGGACTCGGGACTTGGCGGCTCCGGTGTTCTTCAGGCCGTTGGTGGTGGAAGCCGTGTGGGACGCGGCTTCTCTCTCGTCGGGGGTCTTCTATCTTCGAGCCTGCCCACACGTCACCTGGTGTTAAATTGACTGTGCAGATTACAGTACGTTTCGTTGTGTATTATCACAACATTAAATTGTTACCTTTTTGGCTTATTCATTGTCCGTTCATTTGCGCCCCCTGTTGTGGGTCCGTGCTACGACACCTTCCCAACAGGATTTCTCGGCCATCGTCATGGATTCCGAGGGGCGTCAACCCGAGCTTGAACGGCCAATGGAAGAGCCAGGAGCGCAGGCGTCAGCAGGAGGCGTGTTGAGTGAGCTGCAGCAGATCTTAACCGCCTTCACGGCTCGGTTAGATTTAGTGACCGAGCAGAGTGTCCTCCTTAATCGGAGGGTGGAGGCTCTCACCGCCAGGGTGGAAGCGCGCGATCAGGGCGCTGCTGCAGCCACTCCTCTGGCTGGTCCTGGGCCTGTATCAGACGTTCCACTGGTCGTTCAACGAACCCCCCCACCGTCCCCTGAAGCATACATAAGCCCTCCGGAACCATACGGGGGCTGTGTCGAGACGTGCGCGGACTTCCTCATGCAGTGTTCGCTCGTCTTTTCACAGTGCCCTGTCATGTACGCATCAGACGCTAGCCGGGTGGCTTATGTTATTAATTTGCTTCGAGGAGAGGCACGCGCATGGGCTACGGCGCTTTGGGAGCAGAATTCACGGCTCCTAACGTCTTATACTGGGTTTGTACGGGAGTTCAAACAGGTGTTTGATCATCCCAACAGAGGCGAGACCGCTTCGAACGTGCTGCTGTCGATGAGACAGGGGCGCCGTAGCGCAGCCGAGTATGCAGTCGACTTCCGCATCGCGGCAGCGAGGTCCGGCTGGAATAACGTTGCGCTCCGCGCCGCCTTTGTAAATGGACTGTCCCCGGTCCTTAAGGAGCACCTACTGGCTAAGGAGGAACCGCGGGATTTTGACGGGCTTGTCGATTTAGTTATACGCTTAGACAACCGTTTAAACGAGCATCGTCGGGAGCAGGCCGGGGGGCTTGACCGGGCACGAGCCGTCCCTCCCCCTTCCGGTTCCGACAAGGTGACGTCGTCCCCACGCTTCACTGCCAGAGAGCTCCGTGTGGCTACAGCTCCCCCTGCTGAGGAGGCTATGGACACGAGCAGGGCCAAATTAAAATCAATTATCAGACAAAGGAGGCTGGCCCGCGGGGAGTGTTTTGTCTGCGGCTCTTGCGAGCACATGCAGAAGGACTGCCCTAAAACGGTCAAACTACAACACCCGTCCTTAGAAACTGGGCTAAGGGTGGGCCACAACACGCACGCGGGAAAACCCCGCAAATCTGCACGAATCCCAGTAACAATCCTTTGTGGGGATTTAACCCTTCACGCCCCAGCACTGGTAGACACGGAGTCTGAAGGGAATCTGCTGGACAGCAGATGGGTAAAGGAAGTAGGGCTCCCTCTGGTGGCTCTGCCGGCACCATTGCAGGTGCGAGCACTAGATGGCACCCTGCTTCCATTAATCAGACATCGGACACAACCAGTGACTTTGGTTGTGTCTGGGAATCACAGGGAGGAGATGGTGTTCCATGTAACACCATCTACCTCCCGAGCGATTTTGGGCTTTCCATGGATGGTGAAGCACAATCTCTGGATAGATTGGCCGTCCAGGGTTGTCACGCAGTGGAGCGAAACCTGCCACCGGGAGGGTTTAGGATCCTCGGTCCCTCCCGGCACTACGGCTAATGAGGAGGTCAAAGTCCCCCCCAATCTATCGGCGGTGCCAAAGGAGTACCATGATCTTGCGGACATTTTCAGCAAAGATCTGGCGCTCACTCTTCCCCCGCACCGACCGTATGATTGTGCCATCGATTTGGTCCCGGGCGCTGAGTACCTGTCCAGTAGGTTGTACAACCTCTCACGTCCGGAACGCGAATCAATGGAGACCTACATCCGGGACTCCTTAGCTGCCGGGCTGATCCGGAACTCCACCTCCCTGATGGGTGCTGGTTTCTTTTTTGTGGGTAAAAAAGACGGCGGACTCCGTCCATGCATTGATTACCGAGGGCTGAACGAGATCACGGTTCGCAACCGATACCCGTTACCTCTGTTGGATTCAGTGTTCACGCCCCTGCATGGAGCCCAAATTTTCACTAAATTGGATCTTAGAAATGCATACCACCTGGTTCGGATCCGGAAGGGAGACGAATGGAAGACGGCATTCAACACCCCGTTAGGTCATTTTGAGTACCTGGTCATGCCGTTTGGCCTCACTAACGCCCCCGCGACGTTCCAAGCTTTGGTAAATGACGTCTTGCGGGACTTCCTGCATCGGTTCGTCTTCGTATATCTGGACGATATACTCATCTTTTCCCCGGACCCTGAGACCCATGTCCAGCATGTACGTCAGGTCCTACAGCGGTTGTTGGAGAACCGGCTGTTTGTGAAGGGCGAGAAGTGCGAGTTCCACCGCACTTCTTTGTCCTTCCTGGGGTTCAACATCTCCTCCAACTCCGTCGCCCCTGATCTGGCTAAGGTTGCGGCGGTGAGAGATTGGCCCCAACCAACAAGCCGCAGGAAACTACAGCAGTTCCTAGGCTTTGCAAATTTCTACAGGAGGTTCATTAAAGGTTACAGTCAGGTAGTTAGCCCCCTGACTGCCCTGACCTCCACCAAGGTCCCCTTCGCCTGGTCGGATCGGTGCGAAGCCGCGTTCCAGGAGTTGAAACGCCGGTTCTCGACTGCACCAGTTCTGGTGCAGCCTGATCCTGATCGCCAGTACATAGTAGAAGTGGACGCCTCTGACTCAGGGATAGGAGCCGTGCTGTCCCAGAGCATGGAGGCTGATAAAGTTCTCCATCCTTGTGCCTTTTATTCCCGGAGGTTGACCCCCACTGAACGGAACTATGACGTCGGCAATCGGGAACTTCTTGCGGTGAAGGAGGCTCTTGAAGAGTGGAGACACCTGCTGGAGGGGGCATCGTTGCCCTTCACGGTTTTCACGGACCATCGGAACCTGGAGTACATCCGGACCACCAAGCGGCTGAACCCCAGGCAAGCCCGCTGGTCTCTGTTCTTCGGGCGCTTTGACTTCCAGATCACGTATCGCCCCGGGACCAAGAACCAAAAACCAGATGCATTGTCCCGGGTGCACGAAGAAGAAGCCAAAGCGGGGCTGTCCAACCCCACCGAGACCATCATCCCCGAGTCCACTGTCGTGGCCACCCTCACCTGGGACGTGGAGAAGACCCTCCGGGAGGCCCTGACAAGGAGCCCGGACCCGGGGACTGGCCCCAAGAACAGACTGTACATCCCACCAGAGGCTAGAGCTGCCGTATTGGACTTCTGTCACGGGTCCAAGCTGTCCTGTCATCCCGGAGTGCGTAGGACCGTGGCAGTAGTCCAGCAGCGCTTCTGGTGGGCATCCCTGGAAACCGACGTCCGGGACTACGTCCAGGCCTGTACCATCTGCGCCAGGGGCAAGGCAGACCATCGGAGGACGACGGGCCTCCTCCAACCCCTGCCAGTGCCTCATCGCCCCTGGTCTCACATCGGCCTGGATTTCATCACGGGCCTCCCGCCGTCCCAAGGCAACACCGTGATTCTCACGATAGTGGACCGGTTCTCCAAGGCGGCCCACTTCATGGCCCTCCCGAAGCTCCCGACGTCCCAGGAGACGGCAGACCTCCTGGTCCACCACGTCATGTGGCTGCATGGGATACCATCGGATCAGATCGTGGTCCCCAGTTCTCTTCACAGGTGTGGAAGAGTTTCTGCAAGGAGCTGGGGGCCACCGTGAGTCTCTCGTCCGGGTACCACCCCCAGACCAACGGCCAGGCAGAGCGGGCCAACTAGGAGTTGGAGCAGGCCCTTCGGTGTGTCACCTCCGCGCATCTGGCGGCCTGGAGTCACCATCTGGCCTGGATCGAGTATGCCCACAACAGCCAAGTTTCGTCTGCTACCGGCCTCTCCCCTTTTGAGGCATGTTTGGGGTACCAGCCCCCATTGTTCCCGCTGGTGGAGGGAGAGGTCGGTGTGCCCTCGGTCCAGGCCCACCTCAGGAGGTGCCGCCGGGTGTGGCGGACCGCCCGCTCTGCCCTATTACAGGCCCGGACGAGGGCTAAGACCCATGCGGACCGCCGGCATTTCCTCGGCCCCCACGTACCGGCCCGGGCAGGAGGTGTGGCTTTCAACAAAGGACATTCCCCTTTGTGTGGACTCCCCTAAGTTAAAGGACAGATACATTGGACCATTTCAAATCCTCAAGATCATCAACCCGGCCGCAGTGAAGCTCCGACTCCTGGCTTCACTGTGGATCCACCCTGTATTCCACGTGTCCCGCATCAAGCCATACCGCACCTCGCCCCTCTGTACACCTGGACCTATGCCGCCTCCTGCCCGGCTCATCGACGGGGAGCCTGCTTGGACGGTCCGCAGGCTCCTGGACGTCCGTCGTAAGGGCCGGGGGTTCCAATACCTGGTGGACTGGGAGGGGTATGGACCTGAAGAACACTCCTGGGTGAAGAGGAGCTTCATCCTGGACCCGGCCCTCCTGGCCGAGTTCTACGCAAGACACCCGGACAAGCCTGGTCGGGCGCCAGGAGGCGCCCGTTGAGGGGGGGGTCCTGTTGTGTGGGCCACTGAAGAGGAGGTACTGCTGGCCCACCACCACCAGAGGGCGCAGAAATGGTGCAGTGAGACAGAAAGTGTACTGGTGTTAAATTACATGTGTGGTTGGATCATGATCACATGATCAGCCGCGTGAAATGACATAATGCATATTCCAGTGACAGCAACACTTTCAGTCTAGTCAGACTGAGGAGATATCGGAGCTTAATAATGCCACAGCTTTTGCAAAAAAGCTGTTTTTCGGTGTATTTGTGTAGTTTGATTTGAAGAACCTGGAGCTGAAACAGATGGTGTCCAGGGTGTGTAATATCTTTTATGATGCTCTTAGCCATGCTCCCATAGCCATGAGAAGGTTGATTTAGTGATGGCAAGTCTGCCAATATTTTCCTATGGTGTTTTCACAACATGTTGGAGGGTGGCTTTGGTGTAGCTGCTATATCAGGCTGGCATCTGCGGTGCATCTGTAAATGCTGATGCAGCTTTCAGGAGAGGTTGGCTCTCCATAGAATTAAGTCCAACTTAGGCTCATCCTTGCCCATGCTTATATTTGGATTTCATGGAATGAAGTGGATGAGTGTCTATGGCTGTAGCTCAATTCAGGAGCTGCATCCTTTGAAGCAGGGGTGGGCAATTAATTTTTACAAGGGGCCACATAGGGAACCTGAATTATGTCTGAGGGCCACACCATTGATAACTCGGCTGTCTCCCATTACAAATTTTACAAAAAAATTACCTGTTTAATAGATTTTCTAGGTAATTTTTATTATTGTAATAATATGTAGATATTTAAATATACCTAAATAAACCTCTCTAATGATTTGCAACACACAAGCTTGACATTTTTCATATATGTAATAATAATCACAGACCTCATGTGGGCCGGACAGAGACATGCAAAGGGCCGCATGTGGCCCTCGGGCCGCAGTTTTCCCAGATCTGCTTTGAAGGCTGCATGTGTCATAGTGATGTGACTGGGCTATCTCATTTCAAAGGTTCCTTGGAATGTGGCAGATAAATGCTGCCTTCTTTCCCTCAGTAATGAACAAAACAACAATCCTTTGTGGTCCAAACAATACCAAGAGTCATTGTGTAATCCCCCCACTCCCCACCCCACAACCAAGACAAAATTGTTGGCAAATAGTAAGTCAATTAAAAGGACAATTTCAGGCCCCAAATAAAAGAGTACAATTATAAATAACAGTTTATACATTTAGAGATTAGCTAGAACTTTATTAATCTCTTGGGAAGACTCCCTCAAGGAAATTGACCCAGGCCTGGTTTCTAACTTGACTTTTAATTAACTGAAAATGAGAAATATAGTCATTTGGTTTTTGGTAAGGGGCAGAATCTTGCATAAAAGAGCCGGGAGAAATAACACTTTGCAAATATAAATACCAGCCATACTGATCAATACTGGTTTACTGGCTACTATTGTTCCTCTCATTCCTGTCCTCTGTCTTCCTGTTACTCCTCCTCCCCCTGAATGAGGAGTTGTACAGTCTGAAACAGGAGAAAACTATCAAAATAACATGGCCACTCACCCCTACTAACAAAAAGTGTTGGACTGCCTTACAAAAACAAGTGATTACAAAAAAAGAAAGCAAAAAGGTTAATAGAAAAAGACAAGTGTCCTCAGACACACAAATCGGTTGGGAGGAGGACGAGGGTGGAGCACTGGAGGTTGGTTTCAGCCTTCCTTATAAAGCCGAGGCCTTCATTGCTGGACCAATCAGCCAGTGCCATCTGTACAAGCTCACCTAAAACAAGAGAGACTCACAGCACACAGAGTAAGCAGCGCCTCACTTAGATGGGGAGGGTAAATACACTTATATGCCATAAAAAGAACCACATATGACCTCGGGGTCATAACAAGCCTTATTGATGTTTCTTGTCTGATGGAGACTCGAACTAAGGAACCTCTGGTCTCAAGCCTGCCACAACCTTAACAAAGCTTAAAATTCAGGCTTAAAGTTGATGATCTGAGTTGTTATTAAAGTAATAATTAAATCATCCTTCATGTACGTAGGCTAAATGGTAGGACACCAACCCACATGGCCAAGATGGTAATGACTATTGCACCTCTGCACCTAGAACTAACAAATTTCTCCTTAAAAAGTTCTATCTAAGTCCTGCCTCTGACTGTACAAATAGCCAATCATAGTTTCCAATAACTGGGTGGTACCTGGGGTGTCCTGTGCTACCAAAGGCCACCCCTGGATCCGCCCATAACTATATCTAAAAGCCACAATAATTTCCTTCAACTTTTTGGTATTTATAACTCCATATTTTTCAGGTTCTGAGCCTCCTCCATAGTAAACCTTATGGTGTTTGAGTTGTTGACGGGTTGGCAGGACAAATATAAATGATGTGCTTTTGTTCACAGTTGGTGTAACTGTAGAAGGTTCTGCACAGTTTGTTCTGTAGGGAGACACGGGCCTCATATGCAAGGAAACACATGCAGAGCTTGATGCATGATGTCATTGTTTCGAGCTGAGCCCTCACAGCTGCTGACACAGGATATAAATACCTTCTAAATAATCCAACATACACAGCGACAGAAAGGAAAAGTCCACATCTGAATATGTGACTCTTCTATGAAAGTAATACTAATTGCATGCCGAACTGCACTGACTCACGATTTTGGGAACTACGAGTTCCTGTGGAATGGACAAATAGTTGCTTAGCAACAAACAGAGAGCAACAGACAGAACTTCGGCAATATGTGTTGAATACGCAACTGACTGGATGCTGTTTCCAAAGTAGTGATGGTAAGTTGCTGAGTAAATGAGCTCACAGGTCATCAGATGACAGGACTCACGCAGGCAAACCGGGTCTGACTCACTGCTCGAATATGAGGAAAGCTCAGATTTAACACATTATTATCGCCTTTCTTTATTTCCCCCTCTGTGTTCCCATCAAGACAAAAATATTTTTCTGTACACAAAAGAATCACCAGAGTTTAGGAAATGATCGCAACAGCAGTGTGATCTTGTTCCTCATCCTGCTGCTGGTTTGTGTTGTGGTTCCAGCTGGTTTAGAAGCATGTCATAAGAATAAAGTAGGCCGGTCTTGCTGGTCCTCAGAGTAATCAAAACCGCTCTCTGCGCTTGCATTAATGCAACAATAATGGCCACCAGTTTAAGAATCAGGATACATAAATCATTAACATGAAATGAGTGTGAAGATCACAGAGGACTGCCTCACTGCTATAGTTTATTGATAACCAAAAAACACTGCTTTGCTTTCCAGTGGCGTGCATACGTTTTCCTACACCCAGTATTTCCCAATTTATAAACATTTCAACCAGCCAGCAAACACTTGCATTTTGTATAGATTTACTTATCTTCATTCAGGCAATCTTGCTCTCCGCTACAGAGAACAGACTCTGGAGCCTACCAGTTCCACCGAGGAGAACAAAATACAAAAGAAAAAACTGAACAGGGCACTCACCCACTTGTAGAATGATTTTCAAGATAATCACCGTCCTAAAATAATGGCCTAAGTCATATGACTTAGGCCATTATTTTAGGAAGGTGACGATATGCAAATTCCACACCATCAAAGACATTGTCATGCATGGATCATGCACAATTGCCAGAGGAGAATATTGTCTAGGTCCATGCCATCAAAGACATCCCGACTGGCACGTCATGCACGGATGGAGGGCGATCGATAGCTGGAGAACAATGTCCAGGTGCGCGCCATCAAAGACGTCCCGACTGGCAACGTCACGCACAGATGGTGCGAGAATGCCAGCCGGGAAACCATGTCCAGGTCCACGCCATCCTCCAGTGGACAGATGTCCTCCATAATTCGGCTGTCTAATCCCACCTCTGTGCAGGGGGCTGACCGTGGCCACCAGTATGAGATGTTTTCCCTATGGTCCTGATTTAGAAGAAGAAGAAGAAGAAAAAGGATAATCCCAGCTCGTGTGTTCAGGTGTGTCCAGTCCACTGACCTTGAGCCATGAGTCAGACCTTCAGGTCCCTTTTGGCAAACTCCAGGCATCTGCAATGTGCCTTTTACTAAGGAGTGGCTTCTGTCTGGCCACTCTACCATACAGGCCTGATTGGGGGATTGCTGCAGAGATGGTTGGAAGGTTCTCTTCTCTCCACAGTGAAATGCTGGAGATCTGATAGCGTCACTATCGGGTTCTTAGTTACCTCCCTGAATAAGGTCCTTCTCCCCTGATGACTCAGTTTAGACAGGCGGCCAGCTCTAAGAAGAATCCTGATGGATGTGAACATCTTCCATTTATGGATGATGGAGGCCAAAGATGTTCCTCAAAGAAAGACTGGAAGAGATTTTCATGTTTGTCCCTCTACAGTGCAGAATATCATTAAATGACTGAGGAAATCTAGACTAATTTCAATATGTAAAGGGCAAGGGTGCGAGCCAAAGCTGAACACCCATTAGCTCTGATCCCTCAGATGGCACTGCATCAAGAACAGTCATTCATTCAGTCATCAATAGCTGATATAGCTGCATGGGCAAGGGACCACTTTGGGAAACATTTGTCAAGCACTACAATACCGAGTTACATTCACAAATCCCAAATGTGAAGGGGGGAAAAAAGCCTGATGTTATCACTGAACAGAAGCCTAAAAGTCAAACAAATCAGTATTCAGCTTTTTTTGAAGAAGAAGAAGAAGAAATGGACAAGATACCAGAGATGAAAAGGCCCACCCAGATTGTTATAAGTAACAAGTCCAAAATCCTGAATCTGTCATGATATGGGATTATGTAAATAAAGGTAATTTACATTTCTGTGATGGCAACATTAATGCTGAAAACTACATTGAGATTTAAGAGCAACATATGCTCCTTTCAAGGTGACATCTTTGCCAGGGACGTCCATGCGTTTTTTCAACACATCAATACAGAACCTCATTCCACACACATTACAAAAGTATGGCTGCGGAAGAAGAGGATACGGATACGGGACTGGTCTGCTTGCAGTCCTGACCAGTCCCCATTACAGAACGTGTGGAGAATTTTGAAACAACAACAAAAGCAACAACAGCAACCTCATTACTGTTGTATGTTTGCAGGAATTACATGAAATGTGTGATTGCTTCGTGTCCTCATTGCCAAAACATCTTTTAAGAGTTGTGAGAAGGAATGGCAACAACACAAAGTGTGGTCTTAAATGGAAGAATGGAGGTATATTAACAAATGAAATGAAACTGGCAACACAAAACATAAAATATCTTAGTTTCATATTGTCTGCAATGAAATAAAAGTCAAAGTAAATGTAATAATCACTACATATTTTGTTGTTGTGTGTTTTTAAAATTTTACATATCGCCCCGATGTTTTCTGAGTTTGGATTTGTACAGTCTGCGTTGCAAAAACAAGACACAGCACATACTTAAATTCCTGGCAACAAAAGGAAACAGTTTTGTTTTTCCTCATATTTATATTCATCTTAGCTGACAGACATCTGTGTTTTTATCACAATAGTTATGTGGGAAGTGCAACTGCAGAAAGACTGGAAATCATCTATGAATTGCGACAATTGGCCAACACAGGGAAAAAATAACATTGCTTCATTTTTGCATTACAAACCCAACACGAACATGTTAATGTACAACACACGCTTGCAAAATGCTTCTAATCAGAAATACACACAGCAGAAGAAGGGTTGAAACAGCTGTGTGCATGCAGTGTGAGACAGAGTGTGTGCGAAAGCCGTCTGAATCATCTGAATGGTTTCCACCAAGGTTCAACGTTGGCTCATGCAAACACACGTGATTCAAATCCATCAAGTTTTTGAAAAAATAAAAAGGTTCTGATACTTTTCTAACAGACCTCGTATATGAAGGAAATTGGGTGGCTTGGTGGTTAGTATTGTTGCCTCACAGCAAGAAGGCTGTGGGATTGCTTCCCACCTGGTACTTTTTGTGTGCAGTTTGCATGTTCTTGCTGTGTTTGCATGGTTTCCCTCTGAATCCTTTGGCTTCCTTGCATTTCCAAAGACATACAGGCCAGGAAATATGTGACTCTAAATTGCCTACAGATGTGAACGCAAGTGTGAATGTGTTTGTCTGTCCATATGTAGCACTATGATAGACTGACATCCTGTGCAGGGTGAACCTCGCCTCATGCTCTTTAAGTACAAGGACAGGGTCCAACCCACCTGTGACCCTTGATTGGAGTAAGCGGGTATAGAAAAAAAATAGCCCATCCACATGTCTTTTTTATGATGGTATGTTTTGTCTGTAGGACTAAATGAAAAGTAAATGTCTGACAGGACTTTTTTTTTTTTTGCACTTATGAGGGTTTAGTGGCAATATGAATTTGTCTGACTTCTGAACAGAGCATCGTGGACTCTGAATGAACCTAATGACATGGAAGAGAGAGAAAGAGAGAGAGAAGGACTGAAACTAGAGGTGACACACTGTAGTTTCACGAAGTGGTCAATTGAGGTCTCTGATATGGTCTCCCACTGTAGCCAAGTGCTTGCTCACAGGGGGTCGTTTTGACCGTTGGGGTTTTTCATAATTATTGTATGGCCTTGCCTTACAATATAAAGCTCCTTGGGGCAACTGTTTGTTGTGATTTGGCGCTATATAAAAAAAAAGTTGAAGTTGAAGTTGATATTCGGTCACTGATTTATTAATAGAAACATGAGTTGATCAACCTCAGAGGGTTAAATTGCCCATAGTGTGAGTGTATACTTGAATGTGTCTATATGTGGCCCTGCGATTGACTACGGTCCGTTCCAGGGTGCACCCTGCCTCTCACCCAGTGACTGCTGGGACAGGCTCCACCCATTGCCCCACCACACCATGACGTAAGTGGAATAAGTTGTTGTGTGGGCCGCTGAAGAGGAGGTACTGCTGGCCCTCCACCACCAGAGGGTGCCCTGCTTGGAGTGCGGGCTCCAAGCACGAGAGGGCGCCAGACCCAGAAGAAGTGACAGCTGTCACTCATCCTCTGCACCAGCTGTCACTCGTTCATCATCACCACCATAAAAGCCGGACTGCAACTCCACCTCCCCGCCGAGAAATCGACTACCATTACCAAGGTAATTTCTCGGTGAACTTAAGACTGTGTATCTGACTAAACTCTTCTTTGCAGCCGTTTTCCTGTCGGTGAGACTCGTCTGTGGAGGTGGCGTTTGAGGTGTTCAGCAACGGCTTCGCAACACCTCCTACCCAGATAAGTGCTCAAACAGGAGCTGCACGAGTGTGTGATTGGAGGTGGAGGTGCTTCCTCCCTCTCTGACTGTGGATTTACTGAGTGTGCGGACTCACACTCACTCATCATATTTCTGCTTTCTGCCAGCAGTACCAGGGTCGACCAGGGTTACAGTACGTTTCGTTGTGTATTATCACAACATTAAATTGTTACCTTTTTGGCTTATTCATTGTCCGTTCATTTGCGCCCCCTGTTGTGGGTCCGTGCTACGACACCTTCCCAACAGGATTTCTCGGCCATCGTCATGGATTCCGAGGGGCGTCAACCCGAGCTTGAACGGCCAATGGAAGAGCCAGGAGCGCAGGCGTCAGCAGGAGGCGTGTTGAGTGAGCTGCAGCAGATCTTAACTGCCTTCACGGCTCGGTTAGATTTAGTGACCGAGCAGAGTGTCCTCCTTAATCGGAGGGTGGAGGCTCTCACCGCCAGGGTGGAAGCGCGCGATCAGGGCGCTGCTGCAGCCACTCCTCTGGCTGGTCCTGGGCCTGTATCAGACGTTCCACTGGTCGTTCAACGAACCCCCCCACCGTCCCCTGAAGCATACATAAGTCCTCCGGAACCGTACGGGGGCTGTGTCGAGACGTGCGCGGACTTCCTCATGCAGTGTTCGCTCGTCTTTTCACAGTGCCCTGTCATGTACGCATCAGACGCTAGCCGGGTGGCTTATGTTATTAATTTGCTTCGAGGAGAGGCACGCGCATGGGCTACGGCGCTTTGGGAGCAGAATTCACGGCTCCTAACGTCTTATACTGGGTTTGTACAGGAGTTCAAACAGGTGTTTGATCATCCCAACAGAGGCGAGACCGCTTTGAACGTGCTGCTGTCGATGAGACAGGGGCGCCGTAGCGCAGCCGAGTATGCAGTCGACTTCCGCATCGCGGCAGCGAGGTCCGGCTGGAATAACGTTGCGCTCCACGCCGCCTTTGTAAATGGACTGTCCCCGGTCCTTAAGGAGCACCTACTGGCTAAGGAGGAACCGCGGGATTTTGACGGGCTTGTCGATTTAGTTATACGCTTAGACAACCGTTTAAACGAGCATCGTCGGGAGCAGGCCGGGGGGCTTGACCGGGCACGAGCCGTCCCTCCCCCTTCCGGTTCCGACAAGGTGACGTCGTCCCCACGCTTCACTGCCAGAGAGCTCCGTGTGGCTACAGCTCCCCCTGCTGAGGAGGCTATGGACACGAGCAGGGCCAAATTAAAATCAATTATCAGACAAAGGAGGCTGGCCCGCGGGGAGTGTTTTGTCTGCGGCTCTTGCGAGCACATGCAGAAGGACTGCCCTAAAACGGTCAAACTACAACGCCCGTCCTTAGAAACTGGGCTAAGGGTGGGCCACAACACGCACGCGGGAAAACCCCGCAAATCTGCATGAATCCCAGTAACAATCCTTTGTGGGGATTTAACCCTTCACACCCCAGCACTGGTAGACACGGGGTCTGAAGGGAATCTGCTGGACAGCAGATGGGTAAAGGAAGTAGGGCTCCCTCTGGTGGCTCTGCCGGCACCATTGCAGGTGCGAGCACTAGATGGCACCCTGCTTCCATTAATCACACATCGGACACAACCAGTGACTTTGGTTGTGTCTGGGAATCACAGGGAGGAGATGGTGTTCCATGTAACACCATCTACCTCCCGAGCGATTTTGGGCTTTCCATGGATGGTGAAGCACAATCCCCGGATAGATTGGCCGTCCGGGGTTGTCACGCAGTGGAGCGAAACCTGCCACCGGGAGTGTTTAGGATCCTCGGTCCCTCCCGGCACTACGGCTAATGAGGAGGTCAAAGTCCCCCCCAATCTTTCGGCGGTGCCAAAGGAGTACCATGATCTTGCGGACGTTTTCAGCAAAGATCTGGCGCTCACTCTTCCCCCGCACCGACCGTATGATTGTGCCATCGATTTGGTCCCGGGCGCTGAGTACCCGTCCAGTAGGTTGTACAACCTCTCACGTCCGGAACGCGAATCAATGGAGACCTACATCCGGGACTCCTTAGCTGCCGGGCTGATCCGGAACTCCACCTCCCCGATGGGTGCTGGTTTCTTTTTTGTGGGTAAAAAAGACGGCGGACTCCGTCCATGCATTGATTACCGAGGGCTGAACGAGATCACGGTTCGCAACCGATACCCGTTACCTCTGTTGGATTCAGTGTTCACGCCCCTGCATGGAGCCCAAATTTTCACTAAATTGGATCTTAGAAATGCATACCACCTGGTTCGGATCCGGAAGGGAGACGAATGGAAGACGGCATTCAACACCCCGTTAGGTCATTTTGAGTACCTGGTCATGCCGTTTGGCCTCACTAACGTTCCAAGCTTTGGTAAATGACGTCTTGCGGGACTTCCTGCATCGGTTCGTCTTCGTATATCTGGACGATATACTCATCTTTTCCCCGGACCCTGAGACCCATGTCCAGCATGTACGTCAGGTCCTACAGCGGTTGTTGGAGAACCGGCTGTTTGTGAAGGGCGAGAAGTGCGAGTTCCACCGCACTTCTTTGTCCTTCCTGGGGTTCATCATCTCCTCCAACTCCGTTGCCCCTGATCTGGCTAAGGTTGCGGCGGTGAGAGATTGGCCCCAACCAACAAGCCGCAGGAAACTACAGCAGTTCCTAGGCTTTGCAAATTTCTACAGGAGGTTCATTAAAGGTTACAGTCAGGTAGTTAGCCCCCTGACTGCCCTGACCTCCACCAAGGTCCCCTTCGCCTGGTCGGATCGGTGCGAAGCCGCGTTCCAGGAGTTGAAACGCCGGTTCTCGACTGCACCAGTTCTGGTGCAGCCTGATCCTGATCGCCAGTACATAGTAGAAGTGGACACCTCTGACTCAGGGATAGGAGCCGTGCTGTCCCAGAGTGTGGAGGCTGATAAAGTTCTCCATCCTTGTGCCTTTTATTCCCGGAGGTTGACCCCCACTGAACGGAACTATGACGTCGGCAATCGGGAACTTCTTGCGGTGAAGGAGGCTCTTGAAGAGTGGAGACACCTGCTGGAGGGGGCATCGTTGCCCTTCACGGTTTTCACGGACCATCGGAACCTGGAGTACGTCCAGACCGCCAAGCGGCTGAACCCCAGGCAAGCCCGCTGGTATCTGTTCTTCGGGCGCTTTGACTTCCAGATCACGTATCACCCCGGGACCAAGAACCAAAAACCAGATGCATTGTCCCGGGTGCACGAAGAAGAAGCCAAAGCGGGGCTGTCGAACCCCACCGAGACCATCATCCCCGAGTCCACTGTCGTGGCCACCCTCACCTGGGACGTGGAGAAGACCCTCCGGGAGGCCCTGACAAGGAGCCCGGACCCGGGGACTGGCCCCAAGAACAGACTGTACATCCCACCAGAGGCTAGAGCTGCCGTATTGGACTTCTGTCACGGGTCCAAGCTGTCCTGTCATCCCGGAGTGCGTAGGACCGTGGCAGTAGTCCAGCAGCGCTTCTGGTGGGCGTCCCTGGAAACCGACGTCCGGGACTACGTCCAGGCCTGTACCATCTGCGCCAGGGGCAAGGCAGACCATCGGAGGACGACGGGCCTCCTCCAACCCCTGCCAGTGCCTCATCGCCCCTGGTCTCACATCGGCCTGGATTTCATCACGGGCCTCCCGCCGTCCCAGGGCAACACCGTGATTCTCACGATAGTGGACCGGTTCTCCAAGGCGGCCCACTTCATGGCCCTCCCGAAGCTCCCGACGGCCCAGGAGACGGCAGACCTCCTGGTCCACCACGTCATGCGGCTGCATGGGATACCATCGGATGTTGTATCAGATCGTGGTCCCCAGTTCTCTTCACAGGTGTGGAAGAGTTTCTGCAAGGAGCTGGGGGCCACCGTGAGTCTCTCGTCCGGGTACCACCCCCAGATGAACGGCCAGGCAGAGCGGGCCAACCAGGAGTTGGAGCAGGCCCTTCGGTGTGTCACCTCCGCGCATCTGGCGGCCTGGAGTCACCATCTGGCCTGGATCGAGTATGCCCACAACAGCCAAGTTTCGTCTGCTACCGGCCTCTCCCCTTTTGAGGCATGTTTGGGGTACCAGCCCCCATTGTTCCCGCTGGTGGAGGGAGAGGTCGGTGTGCCCTCGGTCCAGGCCCACCTCAGGAGGTGCCGCCGGGTGTGGCGGACCGCCCGCTCTGCCCTATTACAGGCCCGGACGAGGGCTAAGACCCATGCGGACCGCCGGCATTCCCCGGCCCCCACGTACCGGCCCGGGCAGGAGGTGTGGCTTTCAACAAAGGACATTCCCCTTTGTGTGGACTCCCCTAAGTTAAAGGACAGATACATTGGACCATTTCAAATCCTCAAGATCATCAACCCGGCCGCAGTGAAGCTCCGACTCCCGGCTTCACTGCGGATCCACCCTGTATTCCACGTGTCCCGCATCAAGCCATACCGCACCTCGCCCCTCTGTACACCTGGACCTATGCCGCCTCCTGCCCGGCTCATCGACGGGAAGCCTGCTTGGACGGTCCGCAGGCTCCTGGACGTCCATCGTAAGGGCCGGGGGTTCCAATACCTGGTGGACTGGGAGGGGTATGGACCTGAAGAACACTCCTGGGTGAAGAGGAGCTTCATCCTGGACCCGGCCCTCCTGGCCGAGTTCTACGCAAGACACCCGGACAAGCCTGGTCGGGCGCCAGGAGGCGCCCGTTGAGGGGGGGGTCCTGTTGTGTGGGCCACTGAAGAGGAGGTACTGCTGGCCCACCACCACCAGAGGGCGCAGAAATGGTGCAGTGAGACAGAAAGTGTACTGGTGTTAAATTACATGTGTGGTTGGATCATGATCACATGATCAGCCGCGTGAAATGACATAATGCATATTCCAGTGACAGCAACACTTTCAGTCTAGTCAGACTGAGGAGATATCGGAGCTCAATAATGCCACAGCTTTTGCAAAAAAGCTGTTTTTCGGTGTATTTGTGTAGTTTGATTTGAAGAACCTGGAGCTGAAACAGATGGTGTCCAGGGTGTGTAATATCTTTTATGATGCTCTTAGCCATGCTCCCATAGCCATGAGAAGGTTGATTTAGTGATGGCAAGTCTGCCAATATTTTCCTATGGTGTTTTCACAACATGTTGGAGGGTGGCTTTGGTGTAGCTGCTATATCAGGCTGGCATCTGCGGTGCATCTGTAAATGCTGATGCAGCTTTCAGGAGAGGTTGGCTCTCCATAGAATTAAGTCCAACTTAGGCTCATCCTTGCCCGTGCTTATATCTGGATTTCATGGAATGAAGTGGATGAGTGTCTATGGCTGTAGCTCAATTCAGGAGCTGCATCCTTTGAAGCAGGGGTGGGCAATTAATTTTTACAAGGGGCCACATAGGGAACCTGAATTATGTCTGAGGGCCACACCATTGATAACTCGGCTGTCTCCCATTACAAATTTTACAAAAAAATTACCTGTTTAATAGATTTTATAGGTAATTTTTATTATTGTAATAATATGTAGATATTTAAATATACCTAAATAAACCTCTCTAATGATTTGCAACACACAAGCTTGACATTTTTCATATATGTAATAATAATCACAGACCTCATGTGGGCCGGACAGAGACATGCAAAGGGCCGCATGTGGCCCTCGGGCCGCAGTTTTCCCAGGTCTGCTTTGAAGGCTGCATGTGTCATAGTGATGTGACTGGGCTATCTCATTTCAAAGGTTCCTTGGAATGTGGCAGATAAATGCTGCCTTCTTTCCCTCAGTAATGAACAAAACAACAATCCTTTGTGGTCCAAACAATACCAAGAGTCATTGTGTAATCCCCCCACTCCCCACCCCACAACCAAGACAAAATTGTTGGCAAATAGTAAGTCAATTAAAAGGACAATTTCAGGCCCCAAATAAAAGAGTACAATTATAAATAACAGTTTATACATTTAGAGATTAGCTAGAACTTTATTAATCTCTTGGGAAGACTCCCTCAAGGAAATTGAGGTTCCAGCAGCATTGTATAGCACAGTAACAGTATTATAGCACAGTATAGAAAGAAGCACACAGAGTATAAAAAGGGAAAGTTAAAAAACAAAAACAAGTTGTTAGATAATATCTGTGCTAATTCCTTATTTTATGTTAGCTATCAAGTATTTGTGTTATTTGTTTGGAAATTCTGAGAAATATGTTAGGTTTTACTTCATTATGTGTCCAAGTTTCAGACACAGGGAGATCTCCCCCTGTTGGTGAGAGCCAGTAACATTAGAAATGTGAGACTAAACCACACCCATTGTTAACACCCACATTGCATAAATGTGTCATACAAGTTACTTTGTGTGCCTTCACAAGATGGACACTGTCTGTGAGGGACCCAGGCCTGGTTTCTAACTTGACTTTTAATTAACTGAAAATGAGAAATATAGTCATTTGGTTTTTGGTAAGGGGCAGAATCTTGCATAAAAGAGCCGGGAGAAATAACACTTTGCAAATATAAATACCAGCCATACTGATCAATACTGGTTTACTGGCTACTATTGTTCCTCTCATTCCTGTCCTCTGTCTTCCTGTTACTCCTCCTCCCCCTGAATGAGGAGTTGTACAGTCTGAAACAGGAGAAAACTATCAAAATAACATGGCCACTCACCCCTACTAACAAAAAGTGTTGGACTGCCTTACAAAAACAAGTGATTACAAAAAAAGAAAGCAAAAAGATTAATAGAAAAAGACAAGTGTCCTCAGACACACAAATCGGTTGGGAGGAGGACGAGGGTGGAGCACTGGAGGTTGGTTTCAGCCTTCCTTATAAAGCTGAGGCCTTCATTGCTGGACCAATCAGCCAGTGCCATCTGTACAAGCTCACCTAAAACAAGAGAGACTCACAGCACACAGAGTAAGCAGCGCCTCACTTAGATGGGGAGGGTAAATACACTTATAAGCCATAAAAAGAACCACATATGACCTCGGGGTCATAACAAGCCTTATTGATGTTTCTTGTCTGATGGAGACTCGAACTAAGGAACCTCTGGTCTCAAGCCTGCCACAACCTTAACAAAGCTTAAAATTCAGGCTTAAAGTTGATGATCTGAGTTGTTATTAAAGTAATAATTAAATCATCCTTCATGTACGTAGGCTAAATGGTAGGACACCAACCCACATGGCCAAGATGGTAATGACTATTGCACCTCTGCACCTAGAACTAACAAATTTCTCCTTAAAAAGTTCTATCTAAGTCCTGCCTCTGACTGTACAAATAGCCAATCATAGTTTCCAATAACTGGGTGGTACCTGGGGTGTCCTGTGCTACCAAAGGCCACCCCTGGATCCGCCCATAACTATATCTAAAAGCCACAATAATTTCCTTCAACTTTTTGGTATTTATAACTCCATATTTTTCAGGTTCTGAGCCTCCTCCATAGTAAACCTTATGGTGTTTGAGTTGTTGACGGGTTGGCAGGACAAATATAAATGATGTGCTTTTGTTCACAGTTGGTGTAACTGTAGAAGGTTCTGCACAGTTTGTTCTGTAGGGAGACACGGGCCTCATATGCAAGGAAACACATGCAGAGCTTGATGCATGATGTCATTGTTTCGAGCTGAGCCCTCACAGCTGCTGACACAGGATATAAATACCTTCTAAATAATCCAACATACACAGCGACAGAAAGGAAAAGTCCACATCTGAATATGTGACTCTTCTATGAAAGTAATACTAATTGCATGCCGAACTGCACTGACTCACGATTTTGGGAACTACGAGTTCCTGTGGAATGGACAAATAGTTGCTTAGCAACAAACAGAGAGCAACAGACAGAACTTCGGCAATATGTGTTGAATACGCAACTGACTGGATGCTGTTTCCAAAGTAGTGATGGTAAGTTGCTGAGTAAATGAGCTCACAGGTCATCAGATGACAGGACTCACGCAGGCAAACCGGGTCTGACTCACTGCTCGAATATGAGGAAAGCTCAGATTTAACACATTATTATCGCCTTTCTTTATTTCCCCCTCTGTGTTCCCATCAAGACAAAAATATTTTTCTGTACACAAAAGAATCACCAGAGTTTAGGAAATGATCGCAACAGCAGTGTGATCTTGTTCCTCATCCTGCTGCTGGTTTGTGTTGTGGTTCCAGCTGGTTTAGAAGCATGTCATAAGAATAAAGTAGGCCGGTCTTGCTGGTCCTCAGAGTAATCAAAACCGCTCTCTGCGCTTGCATTAATGCAACAATAATGGCCACCAGTTTAAGAATCAGGATACATAAATCATTAACATGAAATGAGTGTGAAGATCACAGAGGACTGCCTCACTGCTATAGTTTATTGATAACCAAAAAACATTGCTTTGCTTTCCAGTGGCGTGCATACATTTTCCTACACCCAGTATTTCCCAATTTATAAACATTTCAACCAGCCAGCAAACACTTGCATTTTGTATAGATTTACTTATCTTCATTCAGGCAATCTTGCTCTCCGCTACAGAGAACAGACTCTGGAGCCTACCAGTTCCACCGAGGAGAACAAAATACAAAAGAAAAAACTGAACAGGGCACTCACCCACTTGTAGAATGATTTTCAAGATAATCACCGTCCTAAAATAATGGCCTAAGTCATATGACTTAGGCCATTATTTTAGGAAGGTGACGATATGCAAATTCCACACCATCAAAGACATTGTCATGCATGGATCATGCACAATTGCCAGAGGAGAATATTGTCTAGGTCCATGCCATCAAAGACATCCCGACTGGCACGTCATGCACGGATGGAGGGCGATCGATAGCTGGAGAACAATGTCCAGGTGCGCGCCATCAAAGACGTCCCGACTGGCAACGTCACGCACAGATGGTGCGAGAATGCCAGCCGGGAAACCATGTCCAGGTCCACGCCATCCTCCAGTGGACAGATGTCCTCCATAATTCGGCTGTCTAATCCCACCTCTGTGCAGGGGGCTGACCGTGGCCACCAGTATGAGATGTTTTCCCATTATGGTCCTGATTTAGAAGAAGAAGAAGAAGAAAAAGGATAATCCCAGATCGTGTGTTCAGGTGTGTCCAGTCCACTGACCTTGAGCCATGAGTCAGACCTTCAGGTCCCTTTTGGCAAACTCCAGGCATCTGCAATGTGCCTTTTACTAAGGAGTGGCTTCTGTCTGGCCACTCTACCATACAGGCCTGATTGGGGGATTGCTGCAGAGATGGTTGGAAGGTTCTCTTCTCTCCACAGTGAAATGCTGGAGATCTGATAGGGTCACTATCGGGTTCTTAGTTACCTCCCTGAATAAGGTCCTTCTCCCCTGATGACTCAGTTTAGACAGGCGGCCAGCTCTAAGAAGAATCCTGATGGATGTGAACATCTTCCATTTATGGATGATGGAGGCCAAAGATGTTCCTCAAAGAAAGACTGGAAGAGATTTTCATGTTTGTCCCTCTACAGTGCAGAATATCATTAAATGACTGAGGAAATCTAGACTAATTTCAATATGTAAAGGGCAAGGGTGCGAGCCAAAGCTGAACACCCATTAGCTCTGATCCCTCAGATGGCACTGCATCAAGAACAGTCATTCATTCAGTCATCAATAGCTGATATAGCTGCATGGGCAAGGGACCACTTTGGGAAACATTTGTCAAGCACTACAATACCGAGTTACATTCACAAATCCCAAATGTGAAGGGGGGAAAAAAAGCCTGATGTTATCACTGAACAGAAGCCTAAAAGTCAAACAAATCAGTATTCAGCTTTTTTTGAAGAAGAAGAAGAAGAAATGGACAAGATACCAGAGATGAAAAGGCCCACCCAGATTGTTATAAGTAACAAGTCCAAAATCCTGAATCTGTCATGATATGGGATTATGTAAATAAAGGTAATTTACATTTCTGTGATGGCAACATTAATGCTGAAAACTACATTGAGATTTAAGAGCAACATATGCTCCTTTCAAGGTGACATCTTTGCCAGGGACGTCCATGCGTTTTTTCAACACATCAATACAGAACCTCATTCCACACACATTACAAAAGTATGGCTGCGGAAGAAGAGGATACGGATACGGGACTGGTCTGCTTGCAGTCCTGACCAGTCCCCATTACAGAACGTGTGGAGAATTTTGAAACAACAACAAAAGCAACAACAGCAACTTCATTACTGTTGTATGTTTGCAGGAATTACATGAAATGTGTGATTGCTCCGTGTCCTCATTGCCAAAACATCTTTTAAGAGTTGTGAGAAGGAATGGCAACAACACAAAGTGTGGTCTTAAATGGAAGAATGGAGGTATATTAACAAATGAAATGAAACTGGCAACACAAAACATAAAATATCTTAGTTTCATATTGTCTGCAATGAAATAAAAGTCAAAGTAAATGTAATAATCACTACATATTTTGTTGTTGTGTGTTTTTAAAATTTTACATATCGCCCCGATGTTTTCTGAGTTTGGATTTGTACAGTCTGCGTTGCAAAAACAAGACACAGCACATACTTAAATTCCTGGCAACAAAAGGAAACAGTTTTGTTTTTCCTCATATTTATATTCATCTTAGCTGACAGACATCTGTGTTTTTATCACAATAGTTATGTGGGAAGTGCAACTGCAGAAAGACTGGAAATCATCTATGAATTGCGACAATTGGCCAACACAGGGAAAAAATAACATTGCTTCATTTTTGCATTACAAACCCAACACGAACATGTTAATGTACAACACACGCTTGCAAAATGCTTCTAATCAGAAATACACACAGCAGAAGAAGGGTTGAAACAGCTGTGTGCATGCAGTGTGAGACAGAGTGTGTGACTGATTGCATAGGTGCGTGTGAAAATGCTGGTTTCACAGATTACCAAGAAATACATCTGCAGAAAGGACATGCATGTTATTTTCGTGGGAAGTTCACTTCAGACTTGTGCGTGTGCATTTTTTTTTAAAACTTCAACACAATCTCTAATATGCACTTGTCCATTGTGGTCTTTGTAATAGTGTGGCTGCAATTAACTGGAAAGGACCTTTTGTGTTACAGTGAACAAGATTGGGTAGGATTACTTTGAAAGAATACATGTGGATTACATGTACAGTAGTGTTCAGAATAATAGTAGTGCTATGTGACTAAAAAGATTAATCCAGGTTTTGAGTGTATTTCTTATTGTCACATGGGAAACAAGGTACCAGTACTAGAGTCAGTAGATTCTCACAAATCCAACAAGACCAAGCATTCATGATATGCACACTCTTAAGGCTATGAAATTGGGCTATTAGTAAAAAAAGTAGAAAAGGTGGTGTTCACAATAATAGTAGTGTGGCATTCAGTCAGTGAGTTCGTCAATTTTGTGGAACAAACAGGTGTGAATCAGGTGTCCCCTATTTAAGGATGAAGCCAGCACCTGTTGAACATGCTTTTCTCTTTGAAAGCCTGAGGAAAATGAGACGTTCAAGACATTGTTCAGAAGAACAGCGTAGTTTGATTAACAAGTTGATTGGAGAGGGGAAAACTTATACGCAGGTGCAAAAAATTAGAGGCTGTTCATCTACAATGATCTCCAATGCTCTAAAATGGACAAAAAAAAACACAGAGACTCGTGGAAGACAACGGAAAACAACCATCAAAATGGACAGAAGAATAACCAGAATGGCAAAGGCTCACCCATTGATCAGCTCCAGGATGATCAAAGTGTTGTGACAGTTAGAAGACGCCTGTGTGAAGCTAATTTATTTGCAAGAATCCCCCGCAAAGTCCCTCTGTTAAATAAAAGACATGTGCAGAAGAGGTTACAATTTGCCAAAGAAGAGATCAACTTGCCTAAAGAGATATGGAGGAATATTTTGTGGACTGATGAGAGAAAAATTGTTCTTTTTGGGTCCAAGGGCCGCAGACAGTTTGTGAGACGACCCCCAAACTCTGAATTGAAGCCACAGTTCACAGTGAAGACAGTGAAGCATGGTGGTGCAAGCATCATGATATGGGCATGTTTCTCCTACTATGGTGTTGGGCCTATATATCGCATACCAAGTATCATGGATCAGTTTGGATATGTCATAATACTTGAAGAGGTCATGTTGCCTTATGCTGAAGAGGACATGCCCTTGAAATGGGTGTTTCAACAAGACAATGACCCCAAGCACACTAGCAAACCAGCAAAATCTTGGTTCCAAACCAACAAAATTAATGCCTCGCAGATGTGAAGAAATCATGAAAAACTGTGGTTATACAACTAAATACTAGTTTAGTGATTCACAGGATTGCTAAAAAAGCAGTTTGAACATAATAGTTTTGAGTTTGTAGTGTCAACAGCAGATGCTACTATTATTGTGAACACCCTCTTTTCTACATTTTTTTTTACTAATAGCAAATTTCATAGCCTTAAGAGTGTGCATATCATGAATGATTGGTCTTGTTGGATTTGTGAAAATCTACTGATTCTACTGGTACCTTGTTTCACATGTAACAATAACAAATATACTAAAAACCTGAATTAATCTTTTTAGTCACATAGCACTACTATTATTCTGAACACTACTGTATGTATGTACATACATTTGGATTACATGTAATCTGATTACTTTTGGATTACATTTCAAAGTAATCCTACCCAACCCTGACAGTGAATGAGACATCACATTTTTACTTCCATTCTTTCAAGATTTCTGAAATCTCTTAGTCAAGTATTTATGAAACTTATTCTGAGGAACTGAGTATAATTATGCGTCACTCTAATCTGAGATCATGCACACGCACACGCACAAAGAACTAAGTTATCAAACGGTTCCATGTATGTCGTAATTAGTGCTGTCGACAGATGACTGGCTGCCTAATTTGGAAATATGAGTGAGCTGTGAAACTTCATTTTGCAACTTAAACACTGAGCAGCTGTCGGAGCAGCTTGTGTCTCTTATGCATGAATGAGAGAAGGATAGCACAAAGAAAAGAATGGGAGGGGAAGAGGGAGGGAGGGCCGGAGAGCTGCAATTCAAGGAATTGATTGTGGCCTCTGAGAAGTGTGACTCATCCTGTGTCGTATCAAGAAACCCTTCAGATGTTGGTCATAAACTGCTTGAGCAAATGTTGCCACATATTTTGCACAGATAGATTGCTCGTAAGTACCCACTGTGAGTCTCTTGTTCTCGTTTCTTAATCATGTTTGCGTTTTCAAAAGAAGACTTTCTCAAAACCTGCATGGCATAATCCCTTGTTTTACTATAAGTGGTGTCACCTGCTACACTTTATTGGAGTCGGGGTATTTAAGCAGAAATGGAATATAAACTTCATAACCATCTGTTCTTGTGTACAAATAATGAATGTTTATGAGTTCAATGGTACGAATATTTCATGATGGGTAAGATGCAACACTGCAGCTTTCTCCAAATTAAATATTCATTCCATTAAAAGAATGGAAAAACATTCATTATTTGTTTTATATCACGGCAAAAATAGATCCTTGCCATTTGATATTTTATTAATTTATAAGCAACAGAAGTAGGACTTACATTTTGGTGTTCCAATGCTGCTTAACAATCAATCAATCAATCAATCAACTTTTTTCTTATATAGCGCCAAATCACAACAAACAGTTGCCCCAAGGCGCTCCACACTGTAAGGCAAGGCCACACAATAATTATGAAAAACCCCAACGGTCAAAACGACCCCCTATGAGCAAGCACCCGGCCACAGTGGGAAGGAAAAACTCCCTTTTAACAGGAAGAAACCTCCAGCAGAACCAGGCTCAGGGAGGGGCAGTCTTCTGCTGAGACTGGTTGGGGCTGAGGGAAAGAACCAGGAAAAAGACATGCCGAGAAGGGGGGCAGAGATCGATCACTAATGATTAAATGCAGAGTGATGCATACGGAGCAAAAAGAGAAAGAAACAGTGCATCATGGGAACCCCCCACAGTCTACGTCTAAAGCAACATAACCAAGGGATGGTCCAGGGTCACCCGATCCAGCCCTAACTATAAGCCTTAGCGAAAAGGAAAGTTTTAAGCCTAATCTTAAAAGTAGATCCAACACAAACTTTAAATTGGAGTCCAAAATTATGACGATGTAGTCCGTGATACCATGCACTGACATCGTGTACTTCCAAAAAAAAAAAAAAGACTTTCTGTAGCTCCTCAGTCCAGCGAAAAATCCCGTCAGAAATTTGTCCAGCTTTTCATCCTAACAGCTCTTCATGCCTCTAGATGGCTTACAGCATAGTGGATTTGTTTTTTTTTTTTTGTATTAGAAGAATTAGCAGCATCAATTAGCTCCTTCAAATCATCGTTTGCCAGCAAAGCAAACTCCACCATGTTTAGCTAAACACCGCCCCCGGTAGTGTGAGCATGCACAATGGTCGGAGTGTGCAATAGCACATTTCATATAGCACCAAAATTGCACGGTAAATGAAACACAACAGAAAATGGTATAAATAATCCATGTCACGTGACATAGAACCAGTGCTTAATTTGTAAAGTGGGAGGTCCCGGAGCGCAGAGGATGGGTGGCCCCGGTGGAGAAAAACAAGAAGGGCGGCGGGGCGGGGGGTGGCTTGCGAACAGTGCTGTGTGCCACACTTAAAATAAACTGCACACCCACACAAACACGCACACACACCTTCACAAATGACACTAACACCCTGCCTTTTCCTCAAAAATTACTACATTTATGTTTGCTGTCTGTCTCTGTACTTTTCTGTCACTTTTGCGCTCTTTTTCATACTTTTCCCTCGTTTCAAAAGTCACTGAACGCACTTTACCGTAATATATGCAACATATAGCATAGTGTTGGAAAGCACGGGTTCTTGGCTTGCTGTCAGTGTTGAAATTTTTCAGATTGAGGGCTTACATGAGAACTTACGGTTATGAGAATCATCGGCGCACTAGTGTGAAACTTCCGTGTTTTTCCTCTGTGTTATGACATCACAGGCTTACGTTTACCGTAATACACCATATATCATTGGAAAGCCCTTGGTGTTAGCTTTACAATGCACTTTGATACATATGGAAAATATGGTGTGGGCGCCATTGCGGTAGATAAAGGGATAAATAGCTGGCGGAGCCAACGTCAGAGGTTCCGGAGCGCGCTCCGGCTTGCTCCCCCTCAAATTAAGCCCTGCATAGAACCCATCAATCAAATGACAAGGATCCTCTCGGGTGTTGTATACGAAGTCTGTTAGAAAAGTATCGGACCTGTTTATTTTTTTCAAAAACCATATGGATTTGAATCATGTGTGATTGCATCAGCCAAGCTTGAACCTTCATGCGCATGCGTGAGTTTTTTCACGCCTGTCGGTTGCGTCATTCGCCTGTGAGGACACCTTGTGGGAGGAGTGGTCCAGCCCCCTCGTTGGATTTTCATTGTCAGGAAATTGGCTGATCGACTGCCGCTTTGCTTCATCAAAATTTTTTCAGAAAGTGTGAGAGACAGCCAAGTGGAAACCATTTGGAAAATTCAGATGGCTTTCGGTGAAGATCTAATGGGGATCACACAGATTAAGGACAATTACAACTGGATTACAGACAGCCCACAGTGGCGGATGGCGTGCCGTGCACCGAGCGGCGATTGACAGGCTCAAAAGACCAGATCATTTCCAAAGTGAACGCTTTGTTGATCCGGGATGTCGTCTGACTACCAGAGAAATGGCAAGACAGCTGGACATAGCACTTTTTCGGCACATTCCACTGTTACAGGAGTTTTTGTAATGGAAAGAGGAGTGGAGAAATTCGCCACGGAACCGCTCATGGCGCGGGACGAAAGCACCTCCGTGTTGGTCTCACAGAACAAGCCCTAACATGCCCAGCTCTTGCACCATTCTGAAGATTCAGACGGCTTTCGGTGGCTTTTCAGTCGTGTGACTATCCGAGAAATTATGGACGACCTGGACATGCCACAACATGTCCTGTGAGGCTTCATCACGGCGTTGCTTTTTGTTGTGTGCCCTGCGCCTCCGTCCCGATGCGCGAAGTCCTCCGCACGTCTTTTCATGACAAAAAACTCCTGTAACAGTGGAGTGTGCCGTTCATTTCCAAAGTAAACGCTTTGTTGATCCGGGACGTCGTCTGACTACCAGAGAAATGGCAGAAGAGTTTGACATCAGCACTTTTTCGGCATGAAAAGACGTGCGGCGGAATTTGCGCGTTGGGACGGAGGCGCAGGGAACACAACAAAAAGCAACACCATGATGAAGCCTCACAGGACATGTTGTGGCATGTCCAGGTCGTCCACAGTTTCTCGGATAGTCACACGACTGAAAAGCCACCGAAAGCCATCTGAATTTTCCAAATGGTTTCCACTTGGCTGTCCCTCACACTTTCTGAAAAAATTTTGATGAAGCAAAGCGGCAGTCGATCAGCCAATTTCCTGACAATGAAAATCCGACGAGGGGGCTGGACCACTCCTCCCAGAAGGCATGCTCACAGGCGAATGACGCAACCGACAGGCATGAAAAAACTCACGCATGCGCACGAAGGTTCAAGCTTGGCTGATGCAATCACACATGATTCAAATCCATATAGTTTTTGCAAAAAATAAAAAGGTCCATTACTTTTCTAACAGACCTCGTATAATGTATAATGGTAATTAAATGATAAATGGACTGCATTTATATAGCACTTTTCCATCTGCATCAGACACTCAAAGCACTTTGCAATTAATGCGATACAAGGCACTCACTACACACCGGGAGCAATAGGGGATTAAAGACCTTGCCCAAGGGCCCTCAGTGATTTTCCAGTCAGGCTGGGATTTGAACCGAGGATTTTCTGGTCTCAAGCCCAACGCCTTAACCACCCAAATATAATAACGTATAATGACATACAACAATGAATTAATGTGGTTTCATAAACTTAGAATGAGCCCTTCATATGTACATGGGTGTGGATCCCCTCATGCAATATCACCATGTTGATACTGGAGTCCAAAAGGGACACACTTGCACCATCTTTCACATTTAGCAGTGTGGCCGGAAGACAAATAAAACAATAACAATAATCAGTGGTTGTGTTGCCCTATAGATTAGATTAGATTAGATAGAATTTAATAATCCTTTGGGAAGGCTCCCTCAGGGAAATTGAGGTTCCAGCAGCATTGTATAGCAGCACAGAGAGTAAGAAGCATACAGAGTACCAAAAGTGAAAGTAAAAAACTATTTGCAAATATAAATATAAATAGACAAATATAAATAGCAGAAATACTGCTTGTTACTGGTTTACTGGCAATGTCTGTTCTTCTCCTTCCTGTCCTCTGTCTTCCTGTTACTCCTCCTCCTGCTGAATGAGGAGTTGTACAGTCTGATGGCCTGAGGGACAAAGGAGTTTTTCAGTCTGTTGGTCCTGCACCTGGTAAGGAGCAGTCTGTGGCTGAAGAGGCAGATGAAGAGGTTGATGATGATGGTGTGCAGAGGGTGACTAGCATCGTCCATAATGTCCAGCAGTTTGTCCAGTGTTCTCTTCTCTGCCACCGTCACCAGAGAGTCCATCTACATGCCCACCACGGAGCCAGCGTGCCTAATCAGTTTGTCCAGCCTGGATGCGTCGCTCTTGGATGTGCTGTCTCCCCAGCCCCCTCAGCACACCACGGTTCAAAAGTGGACGCTGGCTACCAGAGGCTGGTAGAACATCCACAGGAGTTTCCTACAGATGTTAAACGATTGTATTTCCTCAGGAAATACAGTCTGCTCTGTCCCTTCCTGTACAAGTGGTTGGTGTGAGTTGGCCAGTCCAGTTTTTAACAAAGTTATAATGGTCACAGAGGTCACAAAGGTCAATTTCTCCAAGTGTGCTGAGTATTGGATGTATAGTAATGGTGAAGGAACTGAATGCTGAGTTGCACAGAGTTTAGAGCAAAATCACAAGTTGAGTACAACTCAAACCGACCTAGTTAAGAGTTAATTATAAGATGTGGGAGCTGTTGCAGCTCTCCGCCTCTTACCACTATGTGCTTCTGAAACAGTGAGACTGGTTAAAGAGTAGACACTAGGTTTATAGCATGTCCTCCGTGTGTTTGCGTGGGTTCCCGCCACGCGCCTCGGCTTCCTCCCACATCCAAAGACATGCCAGTTAGGTGGACTGGAACTTTAAAATGTTTGTAAGTGTGCATGTGTTTGTCTGTATGTGTCGTGTCCATGGCGTCCCCTGCCTCACACCCTAGGACTGCTGGAATAGGCTCCAGCCCCTCCCCATGACTGTTAATTGGTGTGAGTGAGTGAGTGACTACATTTATTCGTAACATCCTCACTTCCCATAATAGACACACATGCGCCCGTGAAGCATTTCAAAACAATGCATGCATTGCTCAACCAAGTAAAAAACACAAATTCCAGCCAGCATCTGAATCATGCATCTGGAATATGTGTTTGAGCCACAAAAGATAATTTAACACAGTTTCTCTGGACTTTTCTACTTTCATATCTACAGAAATGTTGAAAGTGAGGCCACATTTAACCACTGAGCTTTAAATGTGATCACCCTGAAGCTGAAGAGTGAAGAAACTTCCCCTAGGTTTTTCTCTCTCATAGTGACATCAGGCTGAGAGAAAAGCCTCCCCCTCCTCCCACCTGCATCAGCGATAGGAAGTGACACGGCCTGGACCCTTGCAGTGTAACAGTACTGATCAGAAATCACTCAACTCTGTTTCATTTCCAAAAATCCTTTGGCGTCATGCTTAGTCAGGTGCAATCCAGTCAGAATGAATGATTCCACGTGAGCAAGGTGAAGTGCTTTATGAGCACTCACAGTTCCTGGAAGGTTGACAGTGGTCTGCTTAGTGATTATGAACTAACTCACAAACTGTAAAATGAAATTAGTTAATTCATACAGAGGTCATTCAAAAAAAAACCTTATCTCACATTGACGCCCGTGTTTTAAAGCAGTGGTCTAAAACTGTCAGCCTGGGGGCCACATAAGGGCAAGGACGCTCATAAACAACACCATAAAAAGTGTTCATGGAAGTGTGCAACACCACAAAACAGTGAAACTGTGCCGATTTTTAGGCATATGCTGACGTCAATCTCTGATTTGTGACACATAGACTGTCTATATTGTTGTGTGTTTGGGGGTTTGGCAGGACGGGTGAGGGACACATGCTGTCAGCACACATCAGAGGTGATGACTGTCTGAATAAGTGTTAACAGTAATTTGGTATTTTGTTACGCAGTATATTTGAACATTGATGAGAATTGTGCAGCTCGCTTCTCACTGCCGTGGCGTACGGACTGATGATCCTCCACCTGTTGTGAGAAGCTGCTCATTTACATAAAGCTTAAATTCAGACCTGAATGTGTTGCTGATAGTGTGTGCCTTTGAAGGATATTTGTTGTAGCTGTTGACTTACCTCACCTTTTCCATCCTTCACAATGTCAGTTTGTCGTATCCACCTGGGAGGTGTTCGGCGGTGAGTCTGGGTCCAGAAGCGTCAGGCTACGATCCATTTGGGCGCTGGAGAGCGCGCCGTCCTTCACCTCGCCAGACAAACCGCACATTTATGTTGTACACAATTATTGCACAGACGGGAAATAAACTTGTTTTGTTTTTGGAACCGCTTTCTGGTTATTTTAGCGCTGGGTTCAGTCAGACGCTGGTCCGCTCCTCAACTCGCGTCTGCACATAACATATATACTGGACAAACCCTACATAATGTCACTCATAGGTTTTCTATAAAGACCCAGAAGAGCTGATATGAAGCCCATGTCACCATGGTGGCAGCACTTATTCCATCTACATCATGATGAACCCATAAATGGAAAAAGAGGTGGCGCATGAGTCACTCAGTGTGTGACGTAAGAAGCATGAACACACTGCTACTTTGAGCGCGATCCAGCTAACAGGCTAACCTCAGTTTGGGTGTTTATACAGTTGTATTTTTGGGAATTGTACAGTGGTTCTCATCAGTGGTGGGCACAGCTAACCAAAAACTTAGCTTTGATAACTGCTACTCCGCTAACTAAAAAGTTAACTTTTATAACGCTAAACTGATAAACCACTAAAAAAATTAGCGGAAGTTACAGCTTACCACTAACCCCTAACTTTTAGTTAGTACACTGTCAGCTACTGATAAAGGTGCACTGACACGAGCATGCCTGTGACTAGCACACATGTCGTCCTCACAATCCCACTCGCTGTGTTCACAGCTGGACGCCGTTCTTTGTTCTACCGGCTGCCACGTGCTCTGAGCTGGATGCTGCGTGTATAAAATAATTATTTTGTCACTGATTAATTTTTTTTTCTGCAAATTGGCAGTTGAACACGGCTCTAATCACATCCTGAATCACAGAGGAAGCTGCAGCCAGATCCGTTAGCGCATGTGCACGTGTGCGCCTAACAAGCTGCAGAAAGCATTTTGAGCCATCCAAAAAGGTAATTATTTGTCATGTTTACACTGGCGTCCTGTCTGCACCCGTTAAAGACAAGTTTACTCTGTGCGCTGGACACTGCCTATATAAAATAATTATTTCGTAGTGGATTAATCATTTTCTCTCTGAGCTGGCTGTTAAACGGCTCTAATCGCTTCCAGAATCACAGAGGACTGTTGCAGCTGCAGCTTTTCTTCTCTCTCACGCGCGTGCTTAATGAGGTGGAGAAAGTATTTGGAGCCGTCTAAAAAGTAATTATTTGTAATGTTTATATTGTAATAGCTTGGTAAAACAATTGCATGTTCATTCCTTCTTACGAGCACTGTAAAATTCAGTTTATGATAGATTTAACATCTCGTTATAATCGTTCAGACAAGCTGCGCTCTGATGCGGTGCACTGACACAATCACTCGTCCACAAAGTGTTTTTTAATTGTCTGCATAATGTTCACATGAAGTAATTAATCATGATGGAGATTTTGAACATTTAAAAATTTGCGCACTTGCACAAAGCTGCACACAGTTTACAACTGTTTACAATGAGTTTACACAAGTTTACTCTTGTGCATTGTGCAGATCAAAATCAGGGGGCCTTTAGTATTTCTTTAATGCAGTCCATCACACACCACATCAACATAACATATGTTGCATATAAAAGGCATGCACCACATCTGGAAGTCTTGAAATTCCTGGAAAACTATCATCACTGTACTTTGAAAACTGTGAGAACTTTATTGTAACCCCTCAAAATATGACAAAGAAATGTTTATAGGCAGACTTAAGAGAAATTCAAATTCTATTTAGCATTTACAGTACAGTGTCTTGGCATGGCTTTGTTCAGGTGAGGTATTCATCCGTAGTTTGCATGTGGTCGGAAGCCAGAGCGCAGTGAAACGATAAAAAAAAAGAAAGCGATAAAGTCACACTTGCTTGAGAAGTTGTGGGAAGTGAAAGTGAAACGCTTGAAGGTTTTGGACATCAAAGGAGTCAAGCTCATAGCTTTATGCTAATCTGACTCAGGTGAACCATGTCAAAAGAAGACCTGCCCCTGCTTCCTGGAAAACTACACGGCAAAACTAAGAAAAAAAACCAAAACAAAACAAAACAGAAAAGTCAAGCTTCCCGTAAACATGCAAATCACAAAACCTCAAAAGAAAGGGAACATACAAGGAATTCAACAAAGATGCACAAAAAAAAAAAACCAAAAAAAAAAAAAAAAAACCACACAAAACATTTTTAGACTTCTGCAGAAAGTCACCCTGAGTTTACTCAGAAACCATAAATATGTCAAGTTGGGGATGTGGACACAGTTTGTACTTATCTAGCTTTCACTGGAAATTACACAGTAATTTGGAAGCCAAATAGGCCCTCAGCAAATCATGCATCACTTTATTCCAGTTAATTCAGACATAACGGGACTGCATCATTTTACACACTTTTCTCTCATTTATTGGACAAATGATAGATTTGGTAATGTAACAACATAGATTATCCTATTTTTTGTAAAATGTTAATGGTTATAATTCTGTTCTGTCTCTGCTTTCTGAGTGATACAGACAGAATTCCTGCCTGTTAAATGTAATTAGTATTAATGAGCGTTCAACAGAGCGCACAGCACAACTACAGAGCTGCATTACTGGCCAATTAAATGCAAAGTGCTGCAATCCACCATCACCAAAGTGTGGGTTGCAGCACCTTGGTGGGTGGTGAAAGTAATGCAGGCCGTGAACTACAGTAGAATTTCAGATTTCTGAGTGGGCCGTGGAATTCTTACATTTCCAAATTGTTGCATTGCACTTCTGCATAAACACATTATGGGGCAAAATCAATTAAAGTAGCTTTTGAAAACAAGATACAATATGTGCAGTAGAACAGCAGACTATCTGCATGCCTGTGCAGGGCCTTATATTTCAAATGCGGATGCTGCCCTGAGTGCAGGAACAAGGTGTTACAACTGATTTTATGGAATTGTAGAAATAGCAAAAGAGTGGATTTACGTCCAGTGAAACAGACAGCATCTGTGATTGTGTTGATTCAGATCAGACAGTGCAGTAAGAGGACTCGCACACCGCACCCCAAACCACATTTACCTCCAGTCTTTCCCTAAGGTGCCCTGTCATGCAGCAATATGAGTTCAGACTTCAGTTCTTTTTTGATTGACACTCAGAGTGCCCAGCTTAGATCCAGAGTCATGTTCAGGGGTCCAGGCTGTCTTGGCAGAGTCATCCAACGTAGCTACTCCTTGTTAAAAGGAGCCAATGTGCAGTTGCAGGGTCTAAAACAGCCATGTATCCATCCTCCATACCCACTTACTTCCAACAGGGGTCATGCAGGGGTGGGGGCGGATCCTATTCCAACTGTCATAGGGCGTGAGGCAGGGTACATCCTGGACAGGACTCCAGTCTGTCGCAGGGCCACATAAAGCCAAACACATTCACACCCGCACGCACACCTAGGGTCAATTTAAAGTTTCCAATTTACCTAACGTGCATGAGCCGGAGCGCCTGAAGAGAACCCACGTGAACACAGGGAGAACATGCAAGCTCCACACAGAAAGGGCCAGGTGGGACGTGACCAAACAACCTTCTTGCTGTGAAGCAACACTGCTAAACCCTAATTCACAGCGCCGATTCTCGAAATAAGCAGAAATATTTGTCATGTTATCTGCACTGTTGCAACATTTGTTGCAATATTAAATAATAAATGGGTTAGCAAGCTTTTATATGTCATGAGATCAGTAGTTAGACATCTTGTTGTACCAAAGAGCTCCTTGAAATTTCATGTGTCCAGTGCTTTGCACTTTTTTCTGTACCATGAGTTTTTAAAGTAAAATAATCCAGCCCTATTTTCAAACCTTCACTTTTTCAAAAAAAAACAAAAAACCTAATGAGAATATAAGGGTGAAATTGTGGATGACATTGGGAAATAATTACATTATTTTGTGACGGTATGAAGCAAATCAGAGCCTCTGGTGATTTCACACAGACTGACTCAAACCTTTATTACCAACAGAAGAGTACGTGCAAAGAACAGTGACAATACACAGCATTGTCATAACTGTTCAGTAAAATATTCTCATTAAGTTGAGCCTGTTGTTCCTTGGAAGTGACAGCTGTTATCAGTTCCTTTGAATGTCATTTGCCTGGGTTGCAAAAACATTGCTTTCTGATTCAAGATAACGCAACACAACGGAATAACTTTGAATTTTCGTGATAAGAACCAACTTCACCTGTGTTTAAAAGTCATGGCTCAACTGACATGTGACATGTACACAGCGTGCAACACACCGTGTGATATAAGGAAGCTTGTTTCACTAGTACTCAAACAAATAAAGCTCATATTCTTGGAAAACACCACTATGAAGACAACAACAGGAAAGAAATTCAATGAAATACAAAGCTAAAGATCCCCTTAGGACTCTTCCTAAACCAGGATATGGATATGTTATTCCAGTCTTTACAGGAAGTTCTAACCACAATGTTGCCTTGGTAACCAGGTTACACGCCAAGCGCTACCTTTATCCACTGAGCAAACAGGCCCAATGTCGCGGTCAGAGAGCTGACAGGGTTTAGAGACCGCGGTGGCTGATCATGAGCAAAGAAGGTCGCTGGTGACGCCAGCCAAGGCTCCGTGGGCACCCAGCCACCCCGACTGACTCACTCTACTTAAATATGTCTATGCAGACAGACACGCGGGTTGGGGGGGCATCCACCTGATGCAGAACACAAATTAAACCATTATAATCAACGTGCAGAAATAAAAAAAAAGTCAGTCATCTATATTTGGAAACTGAAGGTTTATTTTATAGTAAATTGAAAATATAGTATGCACTATCAAAGTATATAAGCTCCTTGCGTGGACTGCTAGCTTTAATTTAAGGGAAAATTAGCCAAAATCAAGTGTATACCAGGTGACTATCGCAGACAATCCAACAATTTTCCGTGTGATGTCCCAGTTGAGAAACCTGGGTTGTTTCACAGCCAAGTGTACCTTTTCCCGTCATTATTTTGACATGTCACCAGATAAAAGGACACTTGTTTTCAGTTGTTGCACGACATGTCCGTCAGAGTTCAGATATGTCAGTCATTAAAGCTACAGTGTGTAGGATTTAGTGCCGTCTAATGGTGAGCTTGCAGATCGCAATATGTCATTGCCGATCGCAAGTTTGTTTCTCTCCACATTTTCACTTCCTTGAGATAAGCAACATGTTAATTCTTCTACTGCTTAATTCAACATAGGACAAAACTCTACGTGCACTCAGAGAGCACATAACTGCATCAGGAAGTACGTCTTGTAACTCTCATTTGTGGGGAAAAAGAGCAATCAGAGATTTATGATGTCCGCCAATCTGGATCCAGATCACCTACAAAATTCAGTGGAGTCTTCCATACCCCAGTATCTAGCTGTGGTGCAAATTTAGTGAGAATCCGTTAAGTAGTTTTGACGTAATCCTTAAAAGCCTATAAAGTGAAATCCTTAGCCAGAATCTGGATCCAGATCCAGATCACCTCCAATATTTAATGGAGTTTTACATGGCATAATATCCATTTGTGTTGAAAATTTCGTCAAAATCTGTGCCGTAGTTTTGACGTAATCCTGCTAACCGTAATCCTTCAAAGCCCATATAAAGTGAAACTTGATCCAGAATCTGAATCCGGATTCAGATCACCTCCAAAATTTAATGGCGTCTTCTATCGCCTAATAGCTATCTGTGGTGAACATTTTGTCAAAATCCATGCAATAGTTTTGACGTAATTCTGCTAACAGACAGACAGACAGACAAATAAATAAATAAATGCTGATGATTTTATTACGCCCTTGGCGGACATAACAAAGCAGCTCCCAGGCCCAATGAATGGCATGATGGATGAACCCTGCCTGTGGACTGGACACCTGCATGAACTTCTCATCAATTTCACCTTTTCTTGTGTTATGTTCTGTTTTGTAAAACTTTGTAAAAACCTTGTAACTGTTAGAATGGACTAAGCAGTGGGTCACCCCTCTGAGTCTGGTCTGCTTGAGGTTTCCTCCTTCATATCATCAGAAGGAGTTTACCCGTACCACAGTCACCTGTGTGCTTGCTCTAGGGGTTGGTAAAGTTAGACCTTACTCGTGTGAAGCACCCTGAGGCAGCTTTGTTGTGATTTGGCGCTATATAAACGAAATAAATTCAAATAAATTGATATTGTAGATATCCTAATTGATTAAATGGAATATAAACAGTCGGGAAGATTGAGTATGAAAGTTTTAAGTCAAAGTGTATTTATACTTATGCCGCCAACTATACAGCACTGTACTCAAAAATCCTGCCACACTGAGAGTTTAAAGCACCAGTGATTGACTATGATGGTTTCTTTCAGCACACGCTCACTGATGCACATAGTGCATCAAATACACGTCAGACGTTCTGCGGAAACGCAAGAGGCTCCGTGCACAAAGTCTGACTCATCACTTCAAAAGGAGATCAAAAGGCAAACATTTTCCACATTATGTGGAAGAGAAGCAGAAAAGGCCTTTATGCATGTGTACCTTCTTCAAATGGCCACGTTATACGTGTGTGGTCTATATTTGTTAACAGCTGTAATCCTCAAAGCCTCAGTTATATTACAGTCACTCATATAAACTTTGTGTTTTCTTTTCACAGAGATATGAGGAGCTCCTAAAGTACTTTTCTTGAAATGTGATGTTTGAGCCAAACATGTACAATTACCACATTAAGTTATGTTGTTCACAATCATATTCAAAGCATACGCCATAGTCTCCAGAGTATAAGTTGCAATTTTTAATCAGTATTATCACCTTCTTTAATTTTTGTGCATTGTTGTAGTGTACTTTTATTGCTGCTTTTGTCACTTTGTCTACCATGGACAGATTTTATTGTGCCATTTCCAGTTTGTGACTTCATCTACCATTGGTTTGTGGCTTTTTACAGCTTTTTACAACAGTTTTGTTGGGTTTGTGGCATTGTCTACCATGGGCAGATTTTTTTGTGCCATTTCCGGTTGGTGGCTTCGTCTACTGTCGGTTTGTGGCTTTTTATGGCTTTTTATGACAATGTTGTTGTCTGGTTTGTGAATTTTTCCCCTATGGGCAGATTTTTTGTGCCATTTCCGGATTCTTTTGGGCCATTTTTGGATTGTGCCTTCGCCTACCATAGAGCAAACTTTGCTCCGCTGCGTGGCGCTTCACTCGTATTACTGACTTTTCACTATGTAAGTCGCACTGTAGTATAAGCAGATCACAGGTCCTTCCAAACTAGTAATAAACCAACAAACAAATAAAAACAGCAAAAAATGTGATTTCTAATACAGAAAATACAGTAACTGGAATTGATATCTTTTTTTTTTTTTAAGGAAAGGTGGGGGGGGGACCATGAAAATACTTACAAATAAGGGGAAAACGAAAAGCCATTTTGTCTTTTTCTTTCTTTATTTTTTAAACAGCAACACATGGTTACACCAAGGCTCAAATATAATCACACAATTTGCTTCACAGTTTTTATTACATACAACAACAACAACAAACTAAATATGAAAATCATAATTTGATATGGGTCCACATTCCTGAACTGTCCACCAGGGGGAAGCACAATACGCAATGCGTTCCTTTTAATGTGGACTCTGGAACAATGTTTGAACACATTTTGAAACAGTGTTTTGAGTTAGTCACCACAAAACACCATCCCCAGATACAAAATGAGGAGTATGACTTGCATTAAATGCACTACGGCATTTTGCCCATGTGGCACGTTTCTCTGGTATATGACCTGAGGCAGGTGCCTCAGTGTTGAGGTCCTAATGTGCGGGGAGTGTATAGGTTTAGGGGAGGCCAACAACACACCCATGTTTCACCTGGTTGCAGCAGATTAGACAGCCACTTTGAAAAACTGAGGATGGACCTGCTGTCTACTTAGGTGGTCTTTATCATGATTAATCTGGAACACATGCTTTTCAAATGCTTCAAAATGTTTCATAAGCAGTGTTGTGAGTCAGCAGTTAGAAATATACAGTACCAAATCCCCCCTCCACTTTTTTTTTTGTTTGGTTTTGGTAAACTTTTTAAGATATTCTTGCAAACTAAAATGCAAGTGAATCAAATAAGATTACTTAAACAGTTAAGGTCAGCACTTCATGGAAAAAAAAAAAAAACATCCCTCTGAAAATAGTTACTATTCTCCTCCAATGATATCAAGTTTTTATATTTAAAAAGTGCACTTGTTGATTATTGCCAAGTTTAATTAATTAAATAACATTAGATTTTTTTTTGTTAAATGGGAATATTTCAAATAAAATTTTTTACAATGTTAAAGTAACTTATTTTGCTACATAAGTCTTGAAGAATAAACCATGTCAACTTTTGCCTCATACAAAAAAAATAAATAAATAAATAAATAAATAAATAAAAAACCTACCTGTTACTGTACCATGGAATTTTACCAATGACACATTATTATACTATTTCCTCTTTCACGGGAACAAGAGAAGAACTACAAGTACAGTATCTGACCATCATTACCAGCAGATTACACTGTGTGATTTCCACAGTGTGACAAATTAGAATGGACTCGGCAGCATGTGCTCTACAACCCCAATTCCAATGAAGTTGGGACGTTGTGTGAAATGTAAATAAAAACAGAATACAATGATTTGCAAATCCTCTTCAACCTATATTCAATTGAATACACCAAAAATACAAGATATTTAATGTTAAAACTGATAAACTTTATCGTTTTTGTGCAAATATTTGCGCATATTGAAAAGGATGCCTGCAACATGTTTCAAAAAAGCTGGGACAGTGGTATGTTTACCACTGTGTTACATCACCTTTCCTTCTAACAACACTCAATAAGTGTTTGGGAACTGAGGACACTAATTGTTGAAGCTTTGTAGGTGGAATTCTTTCCCATTCTTGTTTGATGTACAACTTCAGTTGTTCAACAGTCCGGGGTCTCTGTTGTCTTATTTTGCGCTTCATAATGCGTCACACATTTTCAATGGGCGACAGGTCTGGACTGCAGGCAGGCCAGTCTAGTACCCGCACTCTTACTACGAAGCCACGCTGTTGCAACACGTGCAGAAGACGTTGCTTGGATGGCAGTGTTGTTGCTCCAAAACCTGGATGTACCAATCAGCACTGATGGCACCATCACAGATGTGTAAGTTGCCCATGCCATGGGCACTAACACACCCCCATACCATCACAGATGCTGGCTTTTGAACCTTGCGCTGGTAACAATCTGGATGGTCTTTTTTCTCTTTTGTCTGGAGGACACGACATCCATGATTTCCAAAAACAATTTGAAATGTGGACTCATCAGACCACAGCACACTTTTCCACTTTGCATCTGTCCATTTCAAATGAGCTCGGGCCCAGAGAAGGCAGGGCCATTTCTGGATGTTGTTGATGTATGGCTTTCACTTTGCATGGCAGAGTTTTAACTTGCACTTGTAGATGTAGCGACAAACTGTGCTTACTGACAATGGTTTTCTGAAGTGTTCCTGAGCCCACACGGTATGATCCTTTACACAATGATGTCGGTTTTTAATGCAGTGCCGTCTGAAGGATCAAAGGTCACGGGCATTCAATGTTGGTTTTTAGCCTCACTGCTTACGTGTAGAAAGTTCTCCAGATTCGCTGAATCTTCTGATTATATTATGGACTGTAGATGATGGAATCCCTAAATTCCTTGCAATTGAACTTTGAGAAACATTGTTCTTAAACTGTTGGGCTATTTTTTTCAAGCAGTTGTTCACAAAGTGGTGATCCTCGCCCCATCTTTGCTTGTGAACGGCTGAGCCTTTTGGGGATGCTCCTTTTATACCCAATCGTGGCACTCACCTTGTTGGGAAAGTGTAGTGACACGGACCCACAACAGGGGGCGTAAATGAACGGACAATGGATAAGCCAAAATATAACAATTTAATGTTGCAAATTGTGCACAACGGAATACAGACAAATGCAGTTTGAGAATGATAGTCAATTATACGAAAAGTGACGTGTGGACAGGCTCAAGGATAGAAGACATCCGTCCAGAGAAGAGCCGGGTCCCACACAGCTTCCACCTCCAACGGATCTGAAGAACACCGGAGCCGACAAGTCCTGAATCTCCAGGTGGCCACCGTCTCCAGCTGTCAGACCTGGTACTGCTGGCAGGAAGCAGTACAGCAGAGAATATTACCTAAGTAGTAGATGATGAGTGACAGCTGGTGCTGTTGATGAGTGACAGCTGTCACTCTCGGTTGCTCCGACGCCCTCCCGTGCCTGAAGCCTGCACTTCAGGCAGGGCGCCCTCTGGTGGTGGGCCAGCAGTACCTCCTCTTCAGCGGCCCACACAACAGGACCCCCCCCTCAACTGGCGCCTCCTGGCGCCTGACCAGGCTTGTCGAGGTGTCGGGTGTAGAAGTCGGCCAGGAGGGCCGGGTCCAGGATGAAGCTCCTCTTCACCCAGGAGCGTTCCTCAGGTCCATACCCCTCCCAGTCCACCAAGTACTGGAACCCCCGGCCCTTCCGACGGACATCCAGGAGCCGGCGTACTGTCCATGCCGACTCTCCGTCGATGATCCGGGCAGGAGGCGTCGCCGGTCCAGGGGTGCAGAGTGGTGAAGTGTGGTAGGGCTTGATCCGTGACACATGAAAGACAGGATGGATCTGCAGTGAAGATGGTAGCTTCAGCTTCACTGCGGCCGGACTGAGGACTTTGAGGATGGGGAACGGTCCAATAAATCTGTCCTGAAGTTTGTGGGATTTCACTTGCAGTGGGATGTCCTTCGAGGATAGCCAAACCTCCTGCCTGGGCTGGTATACAGGGGCCAGGGAACACCGGCGGTCTGCATGGGCCTTGGCCCTCATCCGGGCTTTCAGCAGGGCAGAGCGGGCAGTATGCCACACCCAACGGCACCTCCTGAAGTGGGCCTGGACCGAGGGCACCCCGACCTCTCCCTCCACGAGCGGAAACAATGGGGGCTGGTACCCCAAACATACCTCAAATGGGGAGAGGCCGGTGGCAGATGAAATTTGGCTATTGTGAGCGTACTCGATCCAGGCCAGATGGTTGCTCCAGGCCGTTGGGTGCGCGGAGGTCACGCAGCGGAGAGCCTGCTCCAAATCCTGGTTGGTCCACTCTGCCTGTCCGTTCATCTGGGGATGGTACCCGGACGAGAGGCTTACAGTAACCCCCAGTTCCCTACAGAAACTCCTCCAGACTTGCGAGGAGAACTGGGGACCATGGTCTGTGACAACGTCAGATGGAATCCCATGCAGACGTACGACATGGTGGACCAGGAGGTCTGCTGTCTCCTGGGCCATTGGGAGCTTCGGGAGGGCCACGAAGTGGGCCGCCTTGGAGAACCGGTCCACTATCGTGAAGATGGTGGTCATGCCCTGGGACGGTGGGAGGCCCGTGACGAAGTCCAGGCCAATGTGGGACCAGGGGCGGTGAGGCACAGGTAATGGCTGGAGGAGTCCCTGTGCCCGTTGGTGGTCGGCTTTACCCCTGGCGCAGGTGGTGCAGGCCTGGACATACTCCCGGACGTCGGCTTCCATAGATGCCCACCAGAAGCGCTGTCGGACCACTGCCACGGTTATTCGCACCCCTGGGTGACAGGAGAGCTTGGAACCGTGACAGAAGTCCAAGACCGCAGCTCTGGCCTCTGATGGGACGTATAACTTGTCCTTTGGGCCAGTTCCCGGGTCCGGGTTCCATGCCAGGGCCTCCCGGATGGTCTTCTCCACGTCCCAGGTGAGGGTGGCCACGACAGTGGACTCCGGGATGATGGTTTCCGTGGGATCTGACAGCTCGGTTTTGACCTCCTCTTCGTGAACCCGGGACAAGGCGTCAGATCTTTGGTTCTTGGTCCCGGGGCGGTAGGTGATTTGGAAGTCAAAACGCCCGAAGAACAATGACCAGCAGGCTTGCCTGGGGTTCAGATGCTTGGCGGTCCGGATGTACTCCAGGTTCCGATGGTCCGTGAAAACCGTGAATGGAACCGCAGCTCCCTCCAACAGGTGTCTCCACTCCTCAAGAGCCTCTTTCACTGCAAGGAGTTCTCGATTGCCCACGTCATAGTTTCACTCAGCCGGGGTCAACCTGCGGGAAAAATAGGCACAGGGGTGGAGGACCTTATTGGACTCCCTGCTCTGGGACAGCACGGCTCCTATCACTGAGTCAGAGGCATCCACTTCAACTATAAATTGGCGGTTAGGATCGGGCTGCACCAGAACTGCCGCAGTAGAAAACCGGCGTTTCAACTCCCTAAACGTGGCTTCGCATCGATCCGACCAGGTAAAGGGAACTTTGGAGGAGGTCAGGGCTGTCAAGGGACTAACCACTTGACTGTAATCCTTAATGAGCCTCCTGTAGAAATTGGCAAAGCCGAGGAACTGTTGCAGCTTCCTACGGCTTGTTGGTTGGGGCCAGTCTCTCACTGCCGCAACCTTGGCCGGATCAGGGGCTACGGAGTTGGAGGAGATTATGAACCCCAGTAAGGACAAAGAAGTGCGGTGGAACTCGCACTTCTCGCCCTTTACAAACAGCCAGTTCTCCAACAACCGCTGCAGGACCTGACGTACATGCTGGACATGGGTCTCAGGATCCGGGGAGAAGATGAGTATATCGTCTAGATATATGAAGACAAACTGATGCAGGAAGTCCCGCAAGATGTCATTAACCAAAGCTTGGAACGTCGCGGGCGCATTGGTGAGGCCGAATGGCATGACCAGGTACTCAAAGTGACCTAAGGGGGTGTTAAATGCTGTCTTCCACTCGTCTCCCTTCCGGATCCGAACCAGGTGGTACGCATTCCTAAGATCCAATTTAGGGAATATTTGGGCTCCATGCAGGGGCATGAACACCGAATCCAACAGAGGTAATGGGTATCGGTTGCGAACCGTAATTTCTTTCAGCCCTCTGTAATCGATGCATGGACGGAGTCCGCTCTCCTTCTTGCCCACAAAAAAGAAACCTGCACCCATCAGGGAGGTGGAGTTCCGGATCAACCCGGCAGCTAACGAGTCCTGGATGTAGGTCTCCATTGATTCGCGTTCTGGACGTGAGAGGTTGTACAGCCTGCTGGACGGGTACTCAACGCCCGGGATCAAATCAATGGTGCAATCGTATGGCCGGTGCAGGGGGAGAGTGAATGCCAGATCTTTGCTGAAGATGTGGTACTCCTCAGGCACTGCCGTCAGATTGGGAGGAACTTTGACCTCCTCATTAGCTGTCACACCGGGTGGAACTGAGGATCCTAAACATTCCCGGTGGCAGGTTTCGCTCCACTGCGTCACACCCCCAGACGGCCAATCTATCCGGGGATTGTGCTTTACCATCCATGGAAATCCCAAAATCACTCGGGAGGTAGAAGGTGTTACATAAAACACAATCTCCTCCCTGTGATTCCCAGACACAACCAATGTTACAGGCTGTGTCTGGTGTGTGATTAATGGGAGAAGGGTGCCATCTAGTGCCCATACCTTCAGTGGTGAAGGTAGGGCCACTAGAGGGAGCCCAACTTCCTTTGCCGATCTGCTATCCAGCAGATTCCCTTCCGACCCCGTGTCCACCAGTGCTGGGGCGTGAAGGGTTAGATCCCCACTCAGGATCATGACTGGGATGCGTGCGGATTTATGGGGTTTCCCTGCGTGAGTGTTATGACCCACCCTTAGCCCAGTCTCTAAGGGCGGACGTTGTAGTTTAACCGCTTGGGGCAATTCCTCTGTATGTGCTCACTCGAGCCACAGAAAAAACACTCCCCACAGGCCAGCCTCCGTTGTCTCTCATCTGATTTGACTTTGGCCATGCTCGTGTCCATAGCTTCGTCAGCAGGGGGAGCTGTTGCCACACGGAGCTCTCTGGCTGTGGAGCGTGGGGACGGCGGCACCCTTTCGGACCCGGAAGGAAGAGGGACGGCTCGTGCCCGGCCACGCCCTTCGCCCCGCTCCCGACGATGTTCTTCTAGTCGGTTGTCTAACCGTATAACCAGGTCGATAAGCTCGTCAAAATCCCGCGGTTTGTCCTTAGCCAGCAGATGCTCCTTCAGGACCGGAGACAGTCCGTTTACGAAGGTGACGTGGAGTGCAACAGTATTCCAGCTGGACCTCGCTGCCGCAATGCGGAAGTCGACTGCATACTCGGCTGCACTCCGACGCCCCTGTCTCATTGACAGCAGCACGTTCGAAGCAGTCTCGCCTCTATTGGGGTGATCAAACACTTGCTTGAACTCCCGCACAAACCCAGCATATGTTGTTAGGAGCCGTGAATTCTGCTCCCAGAGCGCCATAGCCCAGGTGCGTGCCTCTCCTCGAAGCAGATTTATTACATAAGCCACCCGGCTTGCATCTGGTGCGTACATGACGGGACGCTGTGAAAAGACGAGCGAACACTGCATTAAGAAGTCTGCACACGTCTCGACACAACCTCCATACGGCTCCAGAGGGCTTATGTATGCTTCAGGGGATGGGGGGGGTCGTTGAACGACCACTGGAATGTCTGTATTTGGCACTCGATCAGCAGGAGGAGGCACTTCAGCTGCACCCTGTGCGTGCGCTTCAACCCGAGCGGTTAGAGCCTCCATCCTCCGATTGAGTATGACATTCTGCTCGGTTACCAAGTCCAACCGAGCAGTGAAGGCGGTTAAGTTTTGCTGCAGCTCACCTAACACGCCTCCTGCTGGCGCCTGTGCACCTAGCGTTTCCATTGGTGGTTCATCCGATGGTTGACGCCCCTCGGGATCCATGACATTAGCCGAGATATCCTGTTGGGAAAGTGTAGTGACACGGACCCACAACAGGGGGCGTAAATGAACGGACAATGGATAAGCCAAAATATAACAATTTAATGTTGCAAATTGTGCACAACGGAATACAGACAAATGCAGTTTGAGAATGATAGTCAATTATACGAAAAGTGACATGTGGGCAGGCTCGAGGATAGAAGACATCCGTCCAGAGAAGAGCCAGGTCCCACACAGCTTCCACCGCCAACGGATCTGAAGAACACCGGAGCCGACAAGTCCTGAATCTCCAGGTGGCCACCGTCTCCAGCTGTCAGACCTGGTACTGCTGGCAGGAAGCAGAGACAGTTAATGGTGGGTGTGTGGATACACACCCAGTAAATCCTCACACACAGATACAGTTCCTCCGGGAGGGAGCACCTCCACCTCCGAAGTAGGAACACACTAGCAGCTCCTGTTACTACTTATCTGGATGGAGTGAGAGGCGAAGACGTCGCTTCTCTCACTAAACGGCAACCCAGCAGAGTGCACCACAGGAAAAACGGCTGCAAAACAGATCAGACGTAAGTCACAGTTTGGATACAGCAGAGAATATTACCTAAGTAGTAGATGATGAGTGACAGCTGGTGCTGTTGATGAGTGACAGCTGTCACTCCCAGTTGCGCCGACGTCCTCTCGTGCCTGAAGCCCGCACTTCAGGCAGGGCGCCCTCTGGTGGTGGGCCAGCAGTACCTCCTCTTCAGCGGCCCACACAACACACCTGTTTCCAATTAACCTGTTCACCTGTGGAATGTTCCAAACAGGTGTTCTTTGAGCATTCATCAACTTTCCCAGTCTTTTGTTGCCCTGTCCCAGCTTTTTTGAATGTGTTGCAGGCATCCATTTCAATATGAGCAGATATTTGCACAAAAACAAAAAACTCTATTAGTTTGAACATTAAATATCTTGTCTTTCTGGTGCATTTAATTGAATATTGGTACATCCTGGACAGGGCGCCAGTCTGGCCGTTAGGAAAACTTCCACCCGAAATATACATTAACCAAACATCTGAAGCAACATTAGCATGTTAGCTTTATCTAATGCTAATGGTGACATAGTGGCTTTGTGCTTACCACTACTGCCTCATATCAAGAAGGGTCTGGGATCGCTTCCCACTTGATACTTTCTGAGTGGTGTTTGCATGTTCTCTGCGTGGGTTTTCTCCAGGTGCTGGCTTCCTCCCACTATCAAACCCATGTTATTTAGGGTCTGTCCTGAACAAGGCAGAGTCTGGAGTTGGTCTCCGGTGCCAGACTGTGGCTGTCCACTGCTCCTAGTGGTTGGATTGTGTCTAACTGCATTTAGGATGGGTTAAATGCAGAGGACAAATTGTGTTGTATGTATGTACAATGACAATAAAGGCTCTTCTTCTTTGGTTATTACGTAGCAAAGTCTCACATTTTTTTCATCCTCCCGTCACGAAATAATTCAAATTTCTGTGACAGGGTTTTTTTAAACTCACTATTACTAACCCTACTCCTTCCCCCAACTCTAACCAGAACCACCCCCGACTCCCCCGCTGCACTTTTAATTACGTGCACCCGTCACGGAATGAATTACAATAAATTTGTGCTCCCATGACGAACATTTTGCACTTTTCGTGACAATATGACGAACCAATAGATTCATGTATATTTTGTGCTGCTGGATCACGACATGCCGTGAGACTAGGTTGTTATTACGAGATGGATACTTGTATGGGCTTCATTTGACACGTCAGGTGGAGTTAGACAGTGGAGCCGCCCCATCTGAGCTTCAAACTCTTCAGAAAATCCATGGGTGACATCACAGAGGCTTAGTCTATTATATATGCAGTGGAACAGGAGTTAGGCTGCCAACACGTCTAAATGAGTTTGATTCTCAGTCATGCTACCATCAAGTCAAGTCAAGTCAAGTCAGCTTTATTGTCATTTCTACAATACATCACAGACATATTGAGAACTGAAATACCTGATCTCTTCACTACCAGTCAAACGTTTGGAGGCACTTTTCAATTCAACTGTCTGTGTGTGTGTGTGTGTGTGTGTGTGTGTGTGTGTGTGTGTGTGTGTGTGTGTGTGTGTGTGTGTGTGTGTGTGTGTGTGTGTGTGCACAGCCTGAACTAACCTCCACACAGTTGGCCTCAGTCCCAAAACTTACACAGTCTTATTCAAACCCCCCTTTTTCATTTCAGAGCCAAGAAATCCTGCTCCAGAGCAATGGGATGTGGAAAGTTCTGGCTGGGTTTGTTGTGTTTTTGTGGGCTGTCAGAGACAGATGTATGAGAACAGTTATCAGGAAATTGTTTTAAGCAATTTGGCATAAGGCCCCTTTATCACGCTGAATAACACCTGGCCTGGACTTGGCATGGACTTAAAAATAAAAAAGCAAGGTCCTGTATGTTTTCATTGCAGAAGAGCAGAACAATACAGAAGGAGGAGGAGGAGAAGATAGAAGGGTTTTTTTTGTTGTTTTTTTTTTTTTTAGGGCTGGTAACAGTGAGCTCATGTTGGCTCTCGTAGACTTGCCTCAAGTTAAGCGTCATTTCCCAGGTGCCTGCAGCACGACTCAGGTTGAGGTGTTTAGAACCTGTTTAAGCCACCACAGGGGGGAGTTTCCTCTCAGGGGCTTCTAGTTGGGAACACAGGGCGGGGCGGTGAGATAAGATAGCAAAGGGCACATAGTAACAATTCCCCACTGCTGTTTATCCTGGCAGCAGAACCATGTTGGTGGGAATGACCACACACTTCAGCTGATGGATCCAATTGGGGTTACAGCAGATGCAGAGCTCAACAGTTGTAAGCTGTTTAAATGGAAATGAGCTCTATCCTTGGAAATGCCGTGTGATTGTTTGTTTATATATGTATGACTTGGAGCAGCTTTTCAGAGGGACTGGATGTTTGTGTCAGTACACACAAGAACAAATTTAATGTGGGCTTTTTTGTTCTGTGGCCAAATGAAGAGAAAAGAGCAAAACAAAAAGCACAACAAACACAAACACTCAACAAAGCAATTCACCCTCTGGGAGTTGGGCCTCATCATTGAACACATGAAAGCTGACAGTCAACTTCCCAAAGGCTCTGCAAAAAGAGACTGGGACTAATCTGAAACTTGGACAATGGGTAATAAAAGGTCATGCCATGGATGGAAATGCAATAAATCACCACAATTCGCATAACATACATCTTGGTGAAATGTTTACTGTACAGTCAGGTCCATAAGTAGATGGACAGTGACAAGTTTTGTCATTTTGCTTGTGTACACCAAATCAAATCAATTTTATTTATATAGCGCCAAATCACAACAAACAGTTGCCCCAAGGTGCTTTATATTGTAAGGCAAGGCCATACAATAATTACGGAAAAACCCCAATGGTCTAAACAACCCCCTGTGAGCAAGCACTTGGCGACAGTGGGAAGGAAAAACTCCCTTTTAACAGGAAGAAACCTCCAGCAGAACCAGGCTCAGGGAGGGGCAGTCTTCTGCTGGGACTGTTTGGGGCTGAGGGAGAGAACCAGGAAAAAGACATGCTGTGGGGGGGAGCAGAGATCAATCACTAATCATTAAATACAGAGTGGTGCATACAGAGCAAAAAGAGAAAGAAACACTCAGTGCATCATGGGAACCCCCCAGCAGTCTAAGTCTATAGCAGCATTACTAAGGGATGGTTCAGGGTCACCTGATCCAGCCCTAACTATAAGCTTTAGCAAAAAGGAAAGTTTTAAGCCTAATCTTAAAAGTAGAGAGGGTGTCTGTCTCCCTGATCTGAATTGGGAGCTGGTTCCACAGGAGAGGAGCCTGAAAGCTGAAGGCTCTGCCTCCCATTCTACTCTTACAAACCCTAGGAACTACAAGTAAGCCTGCAGTCTGAGTGCGAAGCGCTCTATTGGGGTGATATGGTACTATGAGGTCCCTAAGATAAGATGGGACCTGATTATTCAAAACCTTATAAGTAAGAAGAAGAATTTTAAATTCTATTCTAGAATTAACAGGAAGCCAATGAAGAGAGGCCAATATGGGTGAGATATGCTCTCTCCTTCTAGTCCCCGTCAGTACTCTAGCTGCAGCATTTTGAATTAACTGAAGGCTTTTCAGGGAACTTTTAGGACAACCTGATAATAATGAATTACAATAGTCCAGCCTAGAGGAAATAAATGCATGAATTAGTTTTTGGTACCTCAAAACGCTTCTAGTGGAGGCTTGGTACCTCCACTCTAGTGGAGGTACCAAGCTTGTTGACCAATGGTGTTCAAGTCTCTGGGCCTTCAGCCTTTGAGATTGAGAGATGTCTGAGACACGTTTATGGAATCATGACGCTCCTGGGCAGAGGTTTTTACCAATGCCAATACCTTTGCAGGAGAAGAAAGGTCCAAGTCTTTAGGATCATGGTGGGTCCTGTCTTACGTTATGGTTGTGAGACCTTGACACGAACCAATGACTTAAGATGATGACTGGAGGTATTTGGTACCAGATCTGTTCAGAGGATCCTGGGGTAACACTGGAAAAGGTTTGTGTCAGATGAATGTTTACTTTTGAAGACTCAGATGAGGCATAGCACTTGTATTGTGAGGGAATGTGGCCATGTGGAGCACTTCCTTGATTATGATCCATTGTTCAGGTTTCTTAGTGTTGAGGCCCCCAGCAACTGGAAATATCACAGGGTACGCCCACATATCACTTGGCTTTGGCAGACTTTTGAGAGATGGGGGTGAACCAGTCCTCTTGCTGGGTGGTTTCTAGCAACATGAGGGTGATTCCACAGTGTGGTGCATGTGGTGATGTATGGCAACAGCACATGCATCTAAATTTGACACCATGACAATTTAACCATCAATGTTAAATGTCTATAGACATTTAGCTTTACTTCAAGTGGTAGAACAAAATGATTATATTCTCATTTAGAAATTAAAGACATTTTTATACTTTGTCCTTGCAATCTCAGAGCTCATATATAATAGAACAACGTAAATATAAGGATTTATACAAAGTTTATCCAAGCACAGTCACAGAAATCTCTTCAGAGATTTTAGGAGTCTCCTCCATGCACACTAACATTTTGATAACTGCCTACTCCAGACATATTCACCATATAGTTTTTATGTATTTGTTAAATGTATGTGAAAACAGAAACATATTCTGTGAGTTGGAAATACTCAGGAACTATATTTTCCTGAGTATAAGTCATATTTTTTTGTTCTGCATGTGCAACTCACTTGGTAGCAAGTTTAGCAGTGGACAGACACTGAGTGCAGCACATGTGCACAGCACAGCATGTGCTGCTTTTTAACATAAGAATTCAATTCCCAAAATAAGCAAAATGGACAATTAAGCATGTGTTGGGCAACATACTGGATGGTATTTGACGTGATATGAGAAGAAGAAATTATCAGATGGACATGGGGTGCTGGCCCACAGAAAGCTGGAGTGAACAATGGACTTATGGAGGAAGCCATGTGCACACCACACCCTGTGCTGTTTAACATATGAATTTTTAAATTCCAAAAATAAGCAAGATTGGCAAACAAATGTGCTCTGGGCATCATATTGGATGTCATTTGGACAGAAGAAATTATCAGATGGAGATGGATTGCTGGCCTACAGCATTATTTTGATATAATAATTGATCAACATATTGATTTATTCTGCCTTACAGAAACCTGGTTACAGCAGGATGAATATGTTAGTTTAAATGAGTCAACACCCCCGAGTCACACTAACTGTCAGAACGCTCGTAGCACGGGCCAGGGCGGAGGATTAGCAGCAATCTTCCATTCCAGCTTATTAATTAATCAAAAACCCAGACAGAGCTTTAATTCATTTGAAAGCTTGACTCTTAGTCTTGTCCATCCAAATTGGAAGTCCCAAAAACCAGTTTTATTTGTTATTATCTATCGTCCACCTGGTCGTTACTGTGAGTTTCTCTGTGAATTTTCAGACCTTTTGTCTGACTTAGTGCTTAGCTCAGATAAGATAATTATAGTGGGCGATTTTAACATCCACACAGATGCTGAGAATGACAGCCTCAACACTGCATTTAATCTATTATTAGACTCTATTGGCTTTGCTCAAAATGTAAATGAGTCCACCCACCACTTTAATCATATCTTAGATCTTGTTCTGACTTATGGTATGGAAATAGAAGACTTAACAGTATTCCCTGAAAACTCCCTTCTGTCTGATCATTTCTTAATAACATTTACTCTGATGGACTACCCAGCAGTGGGGAATAAGTTTCATTACACTAGAAGTCTTTCAGAAAGCGCTGTAACTAGGTTTAAGGATATGATTCCTTCTTTATGTTCTCTAATGCCATATACCAACACAGTGCAGAGTAGCTACCTGAACTCTGTAAGTGAGATAGAGTATCTCGTCAATAGTTTTACATCCTCATTGAAGACAACTTTGGATGCTGTAGCTCCTCTGAAAAAGAGAGCTTTAAATCAGAAGTGCCTGACTCCGTGGTATAACTCACAAACTCGTAGCTTAAAGCAGATAACCCGTAAGTTGGAGAGGAAATGGCGTCTCACTAACTTAGAAGATCTTCACTTAGCCTGGAAAAAGAGTCTGTTGCTCTATAAAAAAGCCCACCGTAAAGCTAGGACATCTTTCTACTCATCACTAATTGAAGAAAATAAGAACAACCCCAGGTTTCTTTTCAGCACTGTAGCCAGGCTGACAAAGAGTCAGAGCTCTATTGAGCTGAGTATTCCATTAACTTTAACTAGTAATGACTTCATGACTTTCTTTGCTAACAAAATTTTAACTATTAGAGAAAAAATTACTCATAACCATCCCAAAGACGTATCGTTATCTTTGGCTGCTTTCAGTGATGCCGGTATTTGGTTAGACTCTTTCTCTCCGATTGTTCTGTCTGAGTTATTTTCATTAGTTACTTCATCCAAACCATCAACATGTTTATTAGACCCCATTCCTACCAGGCTGCTCAAGGAAGCCCTGCCATTATTTAATGCTTCGATCTTAAATATGATCAATCTATCTTTGTTAGTTGGCTATGTACCACAGGCTTTTAAGGTGGCAGTAATTAAACCATTACTTAAAAAGCCATCACTTGACCCAGCTATCTTAGCTAATTATAGGCCAATCTCCAACCTTCCTTTTCTCTCAAAAATTCTTGAAAGGGTAGTTGTAAAACAGCTAACTGATCATCTGCAGAGGAATGGTCTATTTGAAGAGTTTCAGTCAGGTTTTAGAATTCATCATAGTACAGAAACAGCATTAGTGAAGGTTACAAATGATCTTCTTATGGCCTCGGACAGTGGACTCATCTCTGTGCTTGTTCTGTTAGACCTCAGTGCTGCTTTTGATACTGTTGACCATAAAATTTTATTACAGAGATTAGAGCATGCCATAGGTATTAAAGGCACTGCGCTGCGGTGGTTTGAATCATATTTGTCTAATAGATTACAATTTATTCATGTACATGGGGAATCTTCTTCACAGACTAGGGTTAATTATGGAGTTCCACAAGGTTCTGTGCTAGGACCAATTTTATTCACTTTATACATGCTTCCCTTAGGTAGTATTATTAGACGGTATTGCTTAAATTTTCATTGTTACGCAGATGATACCCAGCTTTATCTATCCATGAAGCCAGAGGACACACACCAATTAGCTAAACTGCAGGATTGTCTTACAGACATAAAGACATGGATGACCTCTAATTTCCTGCTTTTAAACTCAGATAAAACTGAAGTTATTGTACTTGGCCCCACAAATCTTAGAAACATGGTGTCTAACCAGATCCTTACTCTGGATGGCATTGCCCTGGCCTCTAGTAATACTGTGAGAAATCTTGGAGTCATTTTTGATCAGGATATGTCATTCAAAGCGCATATTAAACAAATATGTAGGACTGCTTTTTTGCATTTACGCAATATCTCTAAAATCAGAAAGGTCTTGTCTCAGAGTGATGCTGAAAAACTAATTCATGCATTTATTTCCTCTAGGCTGGACTATTGTAATTCATTATTATCAGGTTGTCCTAAAAGTTCCCTAAAAAGCCTTCAGTTAATTCAAAATGCTGCAGCTAGAGTACTGACGGGGACTAGAAGGAGAGAGCATATCTCACCCATATTGGCCTCTCTTCATTGGCTTCCTGTTAATTCTAGAATAGAATTTAAAATTCTTCTTCTTACTTATAAGGTTTTGAATAATCAGGTCCCATCTTATCTTAGGGACCTCATAGTACCATATCACCCCAATAGAGCGCTTCGCTCTCAGACTGCAGGCTTACTTGTAGTTCCTAGGGTTTGTAAGAGTAGATTGGGAGGCAGAGCCTTCAGCTTTCAGGCTCCTCTCCTGTGGAACCAGCTCCCAATTCAGATCAGGGAGACAGACACCCTCTCTACTTTTAAGATTAGGCTTAAAACTTTCCTTTTTGCTAAAGCTTATAGTTAGGGCTGGATCGGGTGACCCTGAACCATCCCTTAGTTATGCTGCTATAGACGTAGACTGCTGGGGGGTTCCCATGATGCACTGTTTCTTTCTCTTTTTGGCTCTGTATGCACCACTCTGCATTTAATCATTAGTGATCGATCTCTGCTCCCCTCCACAGCATGTCTTTTTTCTGGTTCTCTCCCTCAGCCCCAACCAGTCCCAGCAGAAGACTGCCCCTCCCTGAGCCTGGTTCTGCTGGAGGTTTCTTCCTGTTAAAAGGGAGTTTTTCCTTCCCACTGTAGCCAAGTGCTTGCTCACAGGGGGTCGTTTTGACCGTTGGGGTTTTACATAATTATTGTATGGCCTTGCCTTACAATATAAAGCGCCTTGGGGCAACTGTTTGTTGTGATTTGGTGCTATATAAAAAAAAAATTGATTGATTGATTTTATTACTATTGGTGTTTATTCATTTATTCCTGTATATTCTGTTTCATGCCTTGATTCCTAGGAAAATGCTATATAAATTGTACGAGGTCTGTCCATAAAGTATAGGTCCTTTTTATTTTTTTCAAAAACTATATGGATTTCATTCATATGTTTTTACGTCAGACATGCTTGAACCCTCGTGCGCATTCGCCTGTGAGCACTCCTTGTGGGAGGAGTCGTCCAGCCCCTCGTCGGAATTCCTTTGTCTGAGAAGTTGCTGAGAGACTGGCGCTTTGTTTGATCAAAATTTTTTCTAAACCTGTGAGACACATCGAAGTGGACATGGTTCGAAAAATTAAGCTGGTTTTCGGTAAAAATTTTAACAGCTGATGAGAGATTTTGAGGTGAGACTGTCGCTTTAAGGACTTCCCACGGTGCGAGACATCGTGCAGCGCTCTCAGGCGCCGTCGTCAGCCTGTTTCAAGCTTAAAACCTCCACATTTCAGGCTCTATTGATCCAGGACGTCGTGAGAGAACAGAGAAGTTTCAGAAGAAGTCGGTTTCAGCATTTTATCCGGATATTCCGCTGTTAAAGGAGATTTTTTTAATGAAAGACGTGCGGGCGGATTGCAGCGTCGGCTCGCAGCCGCCGCGACGCTCCGCCACAGGAAAAACACCTCCGTTGGAAGCCTTAAGGACAAGTTGGAACATGTCCAGCTGTTAAACAATTTCTCATATACTCACTCCACTGAAAGCCATCAAAAGCCGCCTGGATTTTACAAATGGTTATCAACACGGAGGTGTTTTTCCTGTGCCGCCGCACCGCGTCGGCTGCATCCCGACGCGCGGACCCGTCCGCACGTCTCATTAAAAAAATCTCCTTTAACAGTGGAATATCCGGATAAAATGCTGAAACCGACTTCTTCTGAAACTTCTCTGTTCTCTCACGACGTCCTGGATCAATAGAGCCTGAAATGTGGAGGTTTTCAGCTTGAAACAGGCTGACGACGGCGCCTGAGAGCGCTGCACGACGTCTCGCACCGTGAAAAGTCCTTAAAGCGACAGTCTCACCTCAAAATCTCTCATCAGCTGTTAAAATTTTTTACCGAAAACCAGCTTAATTTTTTTAACCATGTCCACTTCGATGTGTCTCACAGGTTTAGAAAAAATTTTGATCAAACAAAGCGCCAGTCTCTCAGCAACTTCTCAGACAAAGGAATTCCGACAAGGGGCTGGACGACTCCTCCCACAAGGAGTGCTCACAGGCGAATGACGTCACCGACAGGCGTGGAAAAACTCACGCATGTGCACGAGGGTTCAAGCATGTCTGATGTAAAAACATATGAATGAAATCCATATAGTTTTTGAAAAAAATAAAAAGGACCTATACTTTATGGACAGACCTCGTAGTTATATCATTCTAATTATTATTAAACATGATTTTTTTTCAGTATGTAAATCACATCAGTGTATATGTTGCAGGACCTCTCCCACTAGTAAAAACAAAAAACCCCAAATAAACCAAAAACAATTTATTGTGCAGAAAATGCAGTATCCATTCCCTGACTTGTCCCAAAGAACAATGAAAACTGTCTGTAAAAGTGATCATTTGCATAAAAAAATAAAAATATCCTCACATGGAGTTTCTCCACCTACTTGTGAGCCCTGAAATTAAAGGGACTGTGTATAAAAATGACAGTAATTCCTAAATGGAAATATTTTTGATTAAGCCCCTTGAATTAAAGCTGTATGACTTCAAGTTCCTTTTAATCTCCTTTGTGGACAGAAGGAAACTATTAATAGACTGTAACTGTCTAAATAGTTATGGAGTGCATAGTACTGGAAGCACCAGTTTGACAAAAAAAGGACAAACACACTGCTTAATGAGTACTTTAATAGTAAGAGGAAGCACTATGGTTACTGGAAGGGCCTGGGTTTCCTTCACACACTGTACGTGTAACAGCTCATACCAGTCAGGCGTCCCGGAATTTAACAATTAGCAGGTTGACAGAGAAGGTGGAGACATAGACAAAAGGACACACTGTACACATTGTTCCAAAACAGTGCACCTTTCCTGCAAAATAACTGACAGTTTGATAAGTGATCAAATGGCTGAAAATAAAGAAGTAAAACTTCAGAGATGATGCTGTAATTGTTGTTCAGTGTCATATTTTTTTTCCCCAATTTTGTTCGAGTGGTTGCCACCGAACACAAGCATGTGTCTGTGCCACAGCATGATGATGACGGGGACATTTGTGAACACAGATGTCCTTTTTGCACGTGGTGACTGTGTGGTGGAGTCTGTGGAGGGAGAAAAGTGGAGAAATTGGTGTCATGGTGACACCTAGTGGTTTATGAAATATCACCTCTACACTAGATTCCAATGAAGATGTAAATTTAGCTGTCATGCTGCATCTGTGTGGATACTTACTTGTCCACACACATAACGTCCAGTCGAGCTCTTGGCACCACCAGGACAGAAACCTTTACTCACAAAAGTCACCATCAGTACAGACTTGCTCACACTGTTAAAGTAATCCTTACTTATGCCCCAGGTCCTCCATGGCAGCCACCTAGGCAGACAACCAGTTCATCTCCACCTCCTATAGTGCAGCAGATAATAGAATAGAGCGAAATCCTTCAAATGGTGATACAAGCATCAAATTCAGCACAAATACACAGACATTACTCTTGGAAAAAAAAAAAAACTGATTGGCCACTTGAATTTTTAGTCGGCAGCCAGGTAGGGGTCAATTGAAGAATTACACAAGGGTCAAACTTAACAGGTGCGCCAGTCATATTGAAAACTATAGCACATTATTTGTCTGATCTTAAAAAATTCCAAAAAGGTATAGTTTGGGCCATCGGTCACTGAATGTTATGGAGTTATGGGCTAATCAGTTCAGTTAACAGGGTTTTAAAGAGGAATAGTTGGCACCATGTGTCATCCTTAGGTATCATGTTACGGGGTACATATGTTACATGTCATAGAATCCAATGGACGTTGACCTTGTTTGACCTTTACTTTGGAGACCAGGCATTCAACACAGTCAAAACTATTCCATTTATTAATCCTATTAGCGCAATCATTAATTTGCATCACTTTTTTTTTTAACCAAAACTGGAGCAACTTCAACTTTTGACCCCTGTACAAACTGAAATTTACCATTTCATTTACCATTTTCATGGTCTGACTGTGTCAAACTTACAAATCAGTGATTGTGTGTTTTCTGACCATGCACCAGTTTTATTTAGTGTTAATTTCTCCTGTGTGGAAGCTAAATATTGTGCACCTGTCAGGCTTTTAACCCCCTCACTGCCAGAAATTTCTCTGCTGCCTGGTTGCGCACAGATTCAGCCTGTGTTGATACGGAGGAGTTCTGCTCCTGGTTTAACTCCTCCTGCCGTTCTGTAATGGACTCTGTGGCTCCTCTATAACCCAGGCAGTCTAAGGCTTGGCATGAACCCTGGATCAATGACAGAACCCATGCAGCCAAACGGGAATGTTGCAGAGCCAAACGCAGGTGGAAGAAGGACAAGCTGCAGGGTTCATTTCAAATGACCGCTGGTGCTCTTATCAAAACATTGTCAAAGAATCCAAAAGAGAGTATCTGTCAAGCATTATTACAGAGACATACAAGAACCCAAGTGTACTGTTCAGAACAACTGACTCCATCCTGAAAGTCCCACAGCCTGTATGTTTGGAAACATCCATTGATGTGTGTAATAGGTTTTTGCACTTTTTCATTAAGAAGGTTGCTTTTACAAGTGCTCTCATTTCTCCACCCACCTTTGACCCCTCTGTCTCTGCTCCAAGTAATATTCAGCAGTGGTGGTGCCAGGAAATTTTTGTTGGGGGGGGCTGAGGTAAAAGTTGGAGGGGCTCCACAAAATGTTGTCGAACAATATATGGGTGATTCTTAGACTACGGGCACTTTTATGTCCCTTGATCATATTTTATGAAAAAAAGAAAAAAGGGGAAATTTCACACTTTTATAGTTATCTTTACAATGAAAGTGTTTTAAGAAATTTGTCCTAGTAGTCTATGATGACTTTTTCACCTTTTTTCAGCATCATTATATGCAAATATTGCTGTTTTGTGCTTGTCCCACACCCAGACTTATGATCTTCAATGATAAAAATGAATAGTAAACAAACGTTTTTTCTAATGTTTTAAAATATCTCTGAATAAAATATCAGTAAAATAATCAAAACATAATTGGGGTATTCAATGTCATACAACTGTTGTGATTTTTTTTAAACGAAATGTAGTTGTCCCACACTATTGCCGTAATTTCCACCACAACAATAATGTCCCTTTAAAAAGTTTGTTTGGAGAGAAACAGTAACATCAGAGCACATGTATATAGCGCCAAATCACAACAAACAGTTGCCCCAAGGCGCTTTATATTGTAAGGCAATGGTGTGGTGGAAATTACATTTACAAGGCCAATAGTGCCCGTAGTTAAAGAATCACCCATATAGTAAATTGCTTTATAAATACCAAGGTATATGTTTTAGTCACCAATGCTCCTCTAAAATGTGGTATCAGTGCACACATACATCACTTAGAATGATTGCGAACAATGATATACAGCTTCTGTATATTCTGTGTTCATGCGCGGCTGCAGCCAACATGCTTGATGAATTCCCGCGCAAAACGTAGTTCCCAGATAATTGTGATATATTCCTGTGAGATTCTAAAATTTACCAGTAATAAAATTATAAAGATAAGTGAAGTTTTAAGAGTGGCCATAATAAATATTTCGGAAACCTACATTTTTTGAGTATGGAGTTAAATTTGTCTCATTAATACTTGCAAATGCACAAAGGGTGATTTACAAATATCCTTTGATTTGTACATGTGCTTTGTGATCCACAAACACAAATTTCTGATTTGTAACTTGTGTGTGGGTTTTTACAAATAAATGTTTATTCGCAAAACTGAAAATTCTGTTTGTGAAGGGTGATTCAGCATTGGTGGATCACCGAACACACACATTCATCACTTTGCTCAGTTACACAATATTGAGACATTCTCAGTGCAAAACTGCAGTTGAGATCCACAAATATGTCAGTCGCTATTCACATTAGGGGAGCTTAAGCCCCCCCAAGCTCCCCTTGGCTCCGCCACTGGTATTTAGATTTGAACCTGTGACTGTCACTGTCAGAGGATGTGGTGGCCCATATAAAGCCATCAGGTTCTCTCGTGATGTGGAGCTTTTTTCTACCTTAGGGCAGTCGGTTTTGACCATTGTAAATAGCCTGTCCTCTGGTGTTGTCCCCGTAAGTGTCAAACATGCAGTGGTACAACCTTTGCCAAAGAAGCTTGGCCTTGAAAGCACTGTATTAGTGAATTTTAGGCCCATCTCCAAGTTACCATTTGTCTCTAAAATCCTGGAGAAAATTGTCTTTGCACAAGTAAAAACTTTCCTTAATGAACACAACATTATTATATGGAGGTTTTTCAGTTTGGTTTTAAAATGTTGCATAGCACGGAAACTGCCCTTTTAAAAATTTTAATGACAGTGGCAACTATGTTGCTCTTGTCCTCCTCGACGTGACTGCTGCCTTTTGATACTGTAGACCACAGTATCTTGTTACTTCATCTGCAGCAGCTAGTGGGCATTGGTAATAGCGCCCTGGCCTGAATTAGGTCCTACTTAGCAGACAGGACTATTGGTCTTGGGGTTTGTGAATCCTTGTTTGCTCCACTTTTATACGGTGTCCTACAGTGTTCAACTTTAGGACCCCTGCTTTTCTCCCTATACATGCTTCCCCTAGGATCTATACTCAGAAAACATGGTGTTGCTTTTCATTGCTAGGCTGATTACAGCCAGATATATGTCCCCCTGAGGAAAAGGGAGTGTCTTTTCTCTCAAACCCCTGATGTCATGTCAAGAAAACACAGGTGATTGTGTTTGCCCTAGTGGCTCCTGAGTATCCTTCCCTGTTAATTTGGGTCCTTTGGCAGTTTATGGCAAGTGTACTGTTAGTAATTTGGGTTTTAAGATGGAAGCAATTTTAAATTGGACCGCCAAATTAGTGCAGTAATTAGGTCAAGTTTATTGCACCTGAGGCAGCTTGCTAAGGTGAAGCCTTTCCTTGCACATCAGCACTTTGAAACAGTAATCATGCCTCAGCTGGATTACTGTAATGCACTTTATTTTGGAGTTAGGCAGTCCTCCCTTAAATCTCCAGTTAGTTCAGAATGCTGTCGCTCATCTAGTAACTGGAGTACAAAAGAGAGAGAACATTATCCTATCCTGGTCTCGCTCCACTGGCTGCCTGTGCAGTTTAGGGTTCATTAAGATTCTTTTATTTGTTTTTAAATCTTTAAATGGCCTCACCCCACCCTACCTCTCTGTGCTTCTTCATCCCTACACCCTAGCACGGCGCCTCCAGTCAGCTGATCAGCTGCTCCTTGAGGTCACCGAGGTCAAAGCGAACGCTCACAGGGGACCGAGCATTCTCTGTTGACGCTCCCAAAATTTGGAATGATTTACCTGTGCACATTAGGCAGGCCTCCTCACTGTCTGGTATTAAAACCAACCTCAATACCCATTGTTATTCACTGGCTTTTAACCTACCATGAGATTTTGCTCTGTTTTAGTTGCTTTATTTGTTCTCTGCAAATTTTTATTGTTGTTGGGTTGATTTGTTGTTTTCTATGACCCCCATGTACAGCACTTTGTTTCAGTTGTGGCTTTTCTAAAGCACTTTATAAAGCTGAGTTTAGTTGGTGAATGTGGCATCATGTGGGACAAGTGCATGCTCCCAGACTTGGTTTGTCTTCTTTCTGACTTCGTTTTGAAAAACAAAAAGACCTTCAAGTGCATTCATATATACACACACACAACAATCAAAAGTCCAGCAATATCAACAGCTGCGTAGAATGACAGATGGATTTTGCAGAGGACAGTCCCTCATTTATTATTAACAGAACCAGATCCCCCATTTGCTTTTGTCTTCTGGTGTTTAGTACCTGCACAGTTTGTCAGATTATTGAAGCCTGATGCTTAATATAGTGCACAGTGCTTTTGTTTTCCTGTGAGGTTTTTGTTGTCTTCCAAAGCACTGAATCTTCATTACACCACCAAAGACTGCAGGAAACTCATTTGTCTCCATTTCCAGGGACAGTGAGAATTTCTGTGGATTGCTCCGAGTCTCCCATGAGATCTCTGAACACTGGAGCATCGATAAAATGCACAAAAAACACCAATTCCCAAAGAGATCCACGTTCACTAATTGGATGGAGTCATGGCAGTGATGTTTGTTGTCCAAGTGACCTTTTGATGATCAAACAGACAATTAATTAGAAGAAGACTTGTCAGAGCAGAATAATTTGCTGCAGTGTTCTTAGAGTTTTCTTTGTTCTGCTTTTTAAAAATGTCTCATTTACTCTGAGAAAGCAAACAAGACATTAAAGTCTCCTGCTAAAGGGTTTAAAACCAGAATATTAATTCAGTTAGTCACCTATTTGTTACCGATCAGGTGTGAACGGGGGAAAAGTACATCTGATGTTTTAGACTCAGCCCAGACTCACGCTTTTATTCATGCATAAATCATCGACACTCTGTTACAGAAAGGACAGTTTAATTCATTTCATGTGAGGTTTATCATAACAGATCTGTTCTCACTGTCCCGAGGTCACGCCGGAGCTCCTTCAGGAATGAGACCCCGAACACAGTTTACAGTAAGGTTTTATAGACATCTGCTGCCATCATTCATAAAGAAGTGCGGGTACTAACATGATCAAAAACCCCAAAAAAACCCAAAAAAAACGCCATGTTATGTTTAGGCCATGTGGCTAACTAGGTCAATCTTGAAAGACGTGAAAAGCAGAGCCTTATGTTACTGGAACCGCTGCCTGCTGTTTACATCTTTTCACAAGATAAGATAAAAGGCGCTTAGCTTTTACAAGAAATACTTTTGGTGCAAACAAAAGTACAGAAACTTAATTTGCAGATATCAAGAACATATTGAACCAGTCCAAATTTACTGACCGTCATCACTCTTAACCTCTCATAACCCCAGCTGACATGCAACAATGTGTTAACATGAGTTTAGAGAGTGTGAAATCAATAATATGACATATGTATTTCTAAGTAATTTATTAACACCGTCATTCGTGATGCAGTTTTTTAATTTTACTATTTCTAACCCTACAACTTCTAACCCTAACCATTAATCCCCCAGACCCCTCGCATTTTGTGCTCCCATCACAAAAAGCGTCGCATTTTCGTGATGGTGGGATGAAATGCGAACCACAGATTAATTTACATTTTGTGATGCCATCACAAAATTACGGTTAGGAAAATTTTGTCCGCAGGGTTTGGTTTTACCAGTCTGAAGACAGTAGGACATACAGGACACAATAAGACATCGCAAAGTAGAAATACACCAAAAATATTGTAAAAACATATACATATATACACACACACAAAAAAAAATTAACTGCATTTAAAATACAGTAACTATCCAGTCGTCACGCATTCCAAAACATAACAATAAAAGTGCACCATGCAAAAAACCTAAGGTGCTACAAAGCCCTTTGCTAAGGTAGGGAGCAGAAGTAAAGTTAAGCAGCTACGGCCTTCTAGTTTTATTTATAGCATTGGCAGTGTCAAGGACAAAGACCTTTTATAAATGTTTTTTTTTTTCTTACTATTGGTAGTCTGTAACACTTCCCTGAAGGTAAAAGCTCAAATTCACTATGCCAAGGACGGGAGGAGTCATTAATGAGCTTCTCAGCTTTAATTCTGATTAAATCATTGTAACTACTCAGCTGCTTCAGTGGCTTCCCTAAAATCTTGGAGGCCAGGTTCACCATTTTCTGCAATTTGTTTCTCCATTTAATGTTCAAATTTCCATACCACATGATCATATTAAATGATAAAAATCTTTCCACCAAACTCTTAATATGACATGAGATTGGATTGTTAGATTTGATTATATGCCAGATAACATATGTGGAATGTATAATCGAAGATATACCTTACTGGATTTTCATATAACGTAATCAAAAGAGCATGCTTTCCTGAAATAATTTTCAGTCCATTAACCAGCAGATTAACCAGCATCATCTGGGGTGTGACGTAAACTGCAGCCATCGGGGTTGAGAAACTTCAGCCGATCACTCATCACTTGATGAAATGATGTGCTCGTGCCTCATCAGCATATTTCAGAAGAACCTCATGGCACAGCACACACATTAGGGTGCCCCTCTGTAGCAAAGGATGAGAAAGAGAGCAGAAACTGTGCAATGCCCACAGTCTGCACAAAAGTTTTTTTTTTTTTTGACAAGTGCGACCTACACTCCAGTGCAATGTGTAGTCTGGAAATTACAGTTAGCGTGGCTCCTCAGCCCAGTGTCAGGTTTTGTTTTTTTTGTGATATCATCACAAAAAGCTACTATATTTCGTGACAGTCTCAAAAACAAACATATTAAATCAGTTTTCGTGATGCCATCACAAACTTGGCGTGAAACTGGCTTGGGCTCATCTCTCAACTTATATGATTAAACAGAGGATATCATGGTGATTGAGGAGGTCTCTTGAATCAAATTAGTGTCTGGGAGGATTATGGGTTATTGGGTTACCCTGTCACCTTGACAGTTACTGGTTTAGGTAACCTGGGATATAAGGATTTTCCTCACATGATTGTGCCTTCTTTGCATCCTGCTTCATATAACCTTATTAACCTAAAATGGACTGTGGCGTCAGGCCATTTATAAGCATTATGAACCAACCTGCACTATAGAGATAAGCGTACATTTGGCCGCAGCAGGAACAATTTATCTTTGTTCCACTGAAATAAACCCAGTAACAGAGAGAATGTGCAATGGAAAGGGTGACAAAGGTAGAGAAAAATAAAGCCATTTGTGCTGCACTCTCCCTGCCCCCTCTCTGCTTTCCTTCTCTTGGGACATGATGGAAAGAGCTGCACAGCTTTCATCAAGACTCAGGGAGGCTGTTCTATTCAGAGAAGGGAATATTCACCAGTCAGACATTTTCTCTCAGCATCCTTTTGCCTTGAATCATATATTTTGCACATTTTCTCACATCCATCAGGAAGAGAAACAATATTCGACTTCACAATACGATCTATAAAACCTCTCAAGGACTTTTGTATATGAAATGTATAACCAGAAAGGAAAAAGGTGAATTGAGACAAATCCAAATTTATTGTTCATCATTATGTTGTGATGAAACATTTTCATCCTGATGGCAGTGCCTCTGTCTGAGGGGGGGGGCACTAAATGTTTTGGTGGGAATGAAAGTGATGTAAATCACAAGTTGTGGGATGTACTTATATATATATATATATACATACATACATATATATATATATATATATATATATATATATATATATATATATATATATATATATATATATATATATACATACATACACACACACACACACACACACCACAACACTGGTCTGGCTCTTTTTTTTCTCTCCCCTCCGTCATGCGTTTTCTCCACCAGTAGAGCTGATCATCATGTACACCTGTGGTTGCAGCACACCTGCATCAATCGATGGCGTCCTGCTTAAGCCTCAGCTGAACAGGAGGAGGACACTGGCAGATCTTTCCCTCTCTGGGGTGGTAACACTGGCCTCATGTTTAGTCTCGTTTGCATTTTCGTTTGTCTGTGATGTTCTGTTGGTTATTCCAATTTTTGTGTTTGTCTTTTTGTTCAGTCTGCAGCCACCACCAGCTCCCCTGGTCCGCGTGGCTTCCTGTACCTACAAATCCATCATCCAGTGCCTTCACCTCCTGGTCTGCACCACATCCACTAGATCCTCAGCACAGTAACAGTAAACTGTTCTTTATCATTCCTGTCTCATTGCTTTTGAGTCAGTTTTAGTTCCTGGTCCTCTCACAACAATAACCTGCCAACACTTGTTTTTGTGAATTCCACAGGAGCAACACCACAACATCAACATGGAGAATGTCCTGATGCCAGCCTGTTCATTGATCCATTCATTCACTTATTGTCTCTTGCTTATCTGGGTCAGGGTCGCGGTGGGAGAACACCAAGCAGCTCATCCCACACTTACTATCCTCTGACAAGTCCTGTAACTCTTCCCGGGGATCCAGAGGCATACCCAAGGCAGCTGGGAAATATAATGCCTCCAGCATGTCCTGGGTCTTCCCCAGAGCCTCCTCCCATTTGGACGTGCCTCCTTATTGTGGTGGAAGGCTTTGTGTGCTCCAGTGATCCTGGGACCTGTATTGTCTGGATCATTATCTCATGGAAGTAACACCCTGAGCAAACTGGTCTCAGTTGAGGGGACAGACAAAGTGCGATCCAACTGACCCTTTATGACAGACAAGCATAGTGATGAGTCACCTCACCAGGATGAGGGATACCGGGCCCTCCTCCTGGTACTCAGTGCTAATGTCCGTGATTGAAGTTACGGACACACACACACACACACGTACATAGAGGCTGCTTGGCTTTGAATATATTGACGATTTACCGACCCCTGCTGGAATTTCATGTGAGTCAGAATTGAGTGATTCCATATTTTTTTCCCCTCTGCTTGGTCTAAAAAAGTAACCGTTACTGACTGCCACATTTTTTTTTTCTTGGCTTCTTATAGTGTTTCTTAAAGCCAGAAAGTTGCCATTTGAAATGACTTTAGTTTTGTGTCATGTCTGTGATCTGCTTTTTTTCTACAAAATTAAACAACTGAATGAACATCCTCTGAGGCAGGTGATTCCATAATTTTTGCCAGGGTTGTATAAAGATGATTTACTGCCCCCTGCTGGAATGCCATGTGAGTCCAGCCTATTATTATCAATGTCCATTGTTCAGTGTTACCTAATTTTACCCAAATTTCTCCAAAAATATTAGTCCCATTAACTTTCTGTTTTTGCGGTGCTCATCCTTGACCCAAAATACATAAGGGTGATTCTTTAACTACGGGCACTATTGGCCTTGTAAATGTAATTTCCACCACACCATTGCCTTACTATATAAAGCACCTTGGGGCAACTGTTTGTTGTGATTTGGCGCTATATACACGTGCTCTGATGTCACTGTTTATCTCCATAGAAACTACCAAAACAATCTTTCATACAAACTGTTTAAAGGGACATTACAGTGTTGTGGTGGAAATTACGGCAATAGTGTGGGACAACTACATTTTGTTTAAAAAAAAATAACAGTTGTATGACATTGAATACCCCAATTATGTTTTGATTATTTTACTGATATTTTATTCAGAGATATTTTAAAACATTAGAAAAAACATTTTTACCATTCATTTATATCATTGAAGATCAAAAGTCTGGGTGTGGGACAAGCACAAAACGGCAATATTTGCATATAATGGTGCTGAAAAAAGGTGAAAAAGTCATCAGACTACTAGAACAAATTTCTTAACACACTTTCATTGTAAAGATAACTATAAAAGTGTGAAATTTGCCCTTTTTTCTGTTTTTCATACAATATGATCAAAGGACATAGTAAGTGCCCGTAGTCTAAGAATCACCCTTAGGTGAGTTTTAATGTACATGGGAGTGAACACTAAATTTACCTCACAAAACCTTGACGATTACTTCCATCCCACATGGCTAAATTTATTTCCCCAAATTTTTCTTCTGTTTGGATCTGAAGGAAAGTTGTACATCTTGAAACACTTGCTGTGTCTATTTGTGCATCCAAATGCACAACCCAACATTTTCAGCAAATAAATAAATAAAATGGATTTATATGCAGATAGTTTAACAGCGACCATTGGCCCCAAGATAGCACCACAAGTCACGTGACTTTTTTTGGCTCGTCATGTTGCTACTCTCTGTATGAAGGGACTATAGTTGGGGCCTTCCCGTACTTTGTTCTGCTGAAAAAGTGTTTAATATGACCCATTTAAAGTCTCAGGACATGTGTTTGAGGTAGAAAATGAGTTTCAGAACAGACAAGTCTGAAACCAGCCTTCTCAGCATTTTCATTTTTGTTTGGATATGCATTTCTTAAAATAATGTAATCCAGGGATCAGCACCAATGAGCCATTGGACATATAGGACTTCCTTCTTCTAACTAACAGTTTCAGAATTTACCCAAGTAGTCCACATTTAGATTTAAGGAAAGAAATGAATATGACAGCGATAGCAGCTTCAATTTCCAGATGCATCCCATACTGGCTCACACACAGCAAAGGGTTGATCTGATTAAATTCTGTGTGGCTCAGATGTAAAACAGATAAAGCATCATTTTCACGTGTCACTGGGGATTGAGCTCCTCTCGGGTTTATGAGAACACTCAATCCCGAGACCTCAGCACCACACGGCCCCGAATTGCAATACTAGAATGAAGACCTGTGATGCTTTCAAGTGCACAGGGATGTGTCCATAGCAAAGAAAAAGGGGCATTTGAAAGGTTTCTTGTTGTCTACCAGTGCTGATTGAGCTAGAAAATTAACTTTATGTGCACATTTTTGAGAGTCAAGGCTCCTAACTTTGTCCATTTAAGGTTACTGCACAAAGCAACAATGGGGGGGGGCACAGTAACTGGAAAATCTATATAATTTAATGAATTAAATAAGGTTTTCCAGGTTAGTCAGTTCTGTTCTAGTTTTTTTTTTTTTTTTTTAGTTTGAAGATCAACTTCACAGGCATATTGCTGAGTTATGGCCCCTGATGTTGTCCAAACATAGTTACTGCAGATAAATTACAGAAATGTCCGAAGTCATAGAACAACAAAATACTTTCATATATCAAAATAACGCAATTCAGACAAAATGCAAGTGTGACAGTTACTGAATCTACATTAAATAATCCCTTTTACAGTTTTATTTGCAAAATGAATACATTAACATTTTCAGGTCACTAAATATGTCTTGGATTTCATTTACATTAATCATGAAGAAATACAAAACAGTGGTCTATCAGGAGAACACAGTTTTCAAAAATGAGTGACCATGCAAGAAGGAGACGTGCAGGAAGCCACCAATTTAAAAAGTACTACTAATAATAATTCACTTAAACTATACATCATGCAATTTTTGCTTTTTTCATTGTGCACAGCTTCATGTTAGAGGGGAAGGAGTTTCATAATAAAAAAAAATAAAGCAGAGCACTGCTGCTGTAGAGCGCAAAGTTCCACCAACACTAGTTTCCAATTCCACAAAATTTTACCTTGGGAAAAATTTTCAAGGTCACATTCCTATTAGAAGCCGCATTTGCAAAGCTAAATTAGATGTGATCAAATGTCAGGAGTATGGATATAGTTCATGCACTTGACTCAAAGTTTTTATGTGGTGTTGTCAGGTTTTTTTTTCTTCAACTTTTTCGGTTTCTGAATTATTTTTCTGATAATTTTCACATAACATTTGTTATTGCTTTTTGGCACTTAGTTTCCGACTGATAACTAGAAGACAGACAAATAGGCATAAAATTGGAAACTCCATCCAATTTTGCTGATATAGGTGAATCCATGAGTAGAAAAATGAGTAACTGAGACACTTTTGATTGAGATATAATGCAAAATGTACATGAAATGGGCTTTTCAATATTAAATTCAAATGTCCACAAAATCCACAATCCGGATCAAACTTTGTCAGGTGATAGTGAGTGCCAGTCTGCACCTCACGTTCAAATATGAGAGTGATTGGGGCATGTTTGATTAAGATATAATGTAAAATATACATGAGGTTTTCAGGGTTATATTTAAATGCCCACAAAATCTGTAATATTGATCAGATCAAACTTTGTCAGTCGATAAAGGATTCCATCCAACATAACACGAAAGAAATTTGATCTTTTTTGACAGTTATACGTTTTTTAAAAATTCATTCAAGATAGGGATTTCTTCTAATTTTCCAAGTTTCTTCCTGACTTTGACCTATGATCTTGAAAACTGAATCAGTTCTTGTCTATCAGGGTATGAATCTAAAGTAAAAAAAAAAAAAAAAATCATAACAAAAAATTAAAAATTGTGGGCTCCAGGCTCTTCACAAACAAACTGGGGTGAAAACATAACCTCCTCCAACTTTATTGGCAGAGGTAATTTAAAAAAAAAAAAAAGTGAAATTTAAAATTACTGTTCGCCAAAATGAATATGGAGACTTGATGCTCAATTTTGAATTTTCTTGTCACAGTTTCTTCTTCTTGTTTTTTTTTTTGTTGTTGTTTTTTTTATTTCAAGATATAAAATCATTTTGTGGTTGTTGCTGTATAATTTGGGCATTCTATTAAAATATTCTTTTATACAAAACTACTGTACTTTCAGAGTTCAATAATGCTGAGCAAGACTGTAACAATGTGGAGCTAATAAAAATGTAGCCAAAACCTTTGTTAAAAAATAGTCATCTCCAGTTGTGGATGACCTGGAAGAACCAGTTGTAAATAAAAACAAAGCAGTGTGGCCATTTTCAATCAGAAAAATACAGAAAGGGACATATGGCTTCCTGAATGAGAATCCTTTAATATTGTGTTGACAATAATCTGCTTTATTTTCTGCTCTTAGAACGATTTATTTCTAATTTACCCAATGAAACACAAAATTGATGCACCTGTGAAAGGTGTTAACATGAAAAATACAGGACAGAAAAAATTATCTTCATTCATCAAATAAAACAAACAAACAAAAACAAAGCACACACACACACACACGACTCTAGCAATCTCAGCCGACAGATAAATATCGACTGTCATATTATTTTGGAAATATCTGATTTGTAAAAAAGTAATTTCAACTTGGGTGAAGAGCACAAGCTTGAATGTGGCAATAAAAATTTTAAGTGGTCTCACAAACAGCAGGATTTATTTGACAGGCTGCTTTTACCAAATCAACAAACTTAATTTCACTGTCGATTGGTTAAATATGCTTTAATGACACGGTCACGTAAGACTGTCTTCCACAAGGACAAACTAATTCTTAGTCATGTGACAACTGGACTTCCAAGGACTGCAGTCCTGAAGGCAGTGAGATGTTCATGTTCCTCTAACTTATTCAGTAAATGATCACATGACATTCTGTCATCACAGCAAGCAAAAAAAAAAAAAAAAAAGCTCTGCCAACCTTCACTTCAGGCTGAGTTTTGTGGTCGATGAGGAATATAAGGCAGTATGGCCATTTCTTGGAAATATAGCCACATTAAATCAATGAGCTCTCACTGCAAGTGTAATATGCTATAAATGTTGATCTCCCTGATGGCAGCAAATGTCCAATGCTGTCAGGCAGAAACACAATGCTGCCGCTGAAACTGCAAAATGAATAACTAGAAGTGTACTCAGGGAGCACGTGCCTCCAAAATAATGGTCACCTATCACATCCAACAATCGAAAGTTCAGCAGTCAGAGTTTTGCCCAGTATCCATTTCATATCCTGATGACATCATAAGGTTACATTGCTAACAGGGGTTCCCAAACTTTTTCTGCAGCCCCATCCTTTTGTCATTTAGAATATTTTTGAGCCCACTCCCCACCACCCACAGCCCCACATGCACTTGTTTTTGCTTCCAAACTCCAATAGAATTGAATTTAAACACTAAACATCAAGTTATTAATGAATAAAACTAAAAATAAAGTGACACTTTTACAGTGGAATTATTAAAAGTGATGTTCATCTATCTTAAATTATTTAAAAATATATTTCTCACACAAGTCCATTTTCTACTCAAGCACGAGAGCTGAGAGTTTCCAACCCAAAAGCTGTCCAAAAACCACCAACGTGCACACAAAACTATACATCTATATAATTAATAAAACTATTAGTTATTTAATATGTAAATATCACTCACCATCTTCAACTGCGGGTCACGGGGGCCTGGAGCCTATCCTAGCAGTCAGAGAGCGTGCACCCTGGACAGGACGCCAGTCTGTTGCAGGGCCACATATAGACAAACAAACACAATCACACCTACGGACAATTTAAAGTTTCCAATCCACCTAACCTGCATGTCTTTGGATGTGGGAGGAAGCTGGAGTATCTGGAGAGAACCCATGCAAACATGGGGAGAACATGCAAACTCCACACAGAAAGGCCACAGGTGGGAATCAATCCCATGACCTTCTTGCTGTGAGGCAACAGTGATAACCACTAATCCAACGTGCTGCCTAATACGAGGTCTGTTAGAAAACTATCCGACATTTTTATTTTTTTTTAAAAACTATATGGATTTGAATCATGTGTGACTGCATCAGCCAAGCTTGAACCTTCATGCGCATGTGTGAGTTTTTTTCACACCTGTCGGTTGCGTCATTCGCCTGTGGGCAGGCTTTGAGTGAGCACTGGTCCACCCCCCTCGTCGGATTTTCATTGTCAGGGAAATGGCTGAGCGACTGGAGCAGCGCTGAATCAAAATTTTCCAGAAACTGTGAGAGACAGCCAGGTGGAAACCGTTCGGAAGAGTCAGATGGCTTTCGGGGGCTTTTCAGTCGAGTGAGTATCCGAGAAATTGTGTAACAGCTGGGCATGTCACAACTTGTCCTGGAAGACTTCCAACACGGACGGCTTTTTGTTGTGCGCCATTGCGGCTCCGACCCGACGCGCGAATTCCTCCGCACGTCTTTCATTACAAAATCTCCTGTAACAATGGAATGTGCCGCAAAAGTGCTGATGTCCACCTCTTCTGCAATTTCTCTGGTAGTCAGACGACGTCCCGGATCAACACAGCGTTCACTTTGGAAATGATCTAGTCGTTTCAGCCTGTCGATGGAAGCACGGAGCGCGGCGCGCCCTCCGCCGCTATGGGCCGTCTTTAATCCGGTTGTAATGCTCCTTAATCTGTGTGACGCCCAGAGTATCCTCATCGAAAGCCGTCTGAATCTTCCGAATGGTTTCCACCTGGCTGTCTCTCAGTTTCTGGAAAAATTTGATTCAGCGCTGCTCCAATCGCTCAGCCATTTCCCTGACAATGAAAATCCGACGAGGGGGGTGGACCAGTGCTCACTCAAAGCCTGCCCACAGGCGAATGACGCAACCATCAGGCGTGAAAAAACTCACGCATGCGCACGAAGGATCAAGCGTGGCTGATGCAAGCGCACATTATTCAAATCCATATAGTTTTTTAAAAAATAAAAAAGGTCGGATACTTTTCTAACAGACCTCGTATATAAAATTTTAACTAAATATTGTAATGTCCCGGTTGCTTGATATGCATTGATAAAACTCCTACAGTAACAAACAGTTTGTTTGTAACAAATCAAATTCATTTGCCTTGTTACGCCCCTCTCCAATTCCTCTGCACGCCCTCCACTTTGGGAAATTAAAAAAAAAAAAAAAACCTCCACCAACAAAAAATTAGCAATAGGTTTAGTGACCTGATGACTTATTTTTAAGAACCTTTGAGACAATTGGCAAGGGCATCAACACCCCCACCATCAGTACTGCTGCCTCGCTGGCAGAGGAACTAAATGGCTTCTTTACACGCATTGAATCCTAAAGACAACTGATGCCCCCACCTGCCTGCAGCAGTATCTCAGTGACTCTTCAGGAACATGACGTGAGGAGAGTATTACACCAGCTAAACGCCACTGGACCTGACGGTGTAACTGTAAAGGTACTCGCTGCTTGTGCCAGTCAGCTCTCAGGGATTCTCAATACAATCTTCAACCTCTCCCTGACTCAAGCTACTGTCCCACCCTGCCTGAAAACAGTCACCATCATTCCTGTCCCCAAAGCATCAGGCAGCAATGACCTCAACAACTACAGGCCCATCGCACTAACATCAGTGGTGATGAAATACTTCGAGAGGCTGGTGCTGTAGCACATCGAGGCCTGTCTCCCTGTTGCATTTGATCCCCACCAGTTTGCCTACAGGAGCAATTGCTCCACTGAGAATGCCATTGCCATCATCTTGCATACCACGCTGATCCACCCGGAGCATCCTGGCAACTATGTAAGATTACTCTTCATAGTCTATAGCTCAGCGTTCAATACTATCACTCTGGATATTCTGATAACCAAACCACTGGACCTGAACCTTCCACCTGTGCCTGGATTAAAGATTCCCTCTCAAACAGACCACCGTGTGTGAAGCTTGGCCCTCACCTTACCTCCCCTCCACCCCCACAGGCTCACCGCAGGGGTGTGTGCTGAGTCCACTCTTGTATACGCTCTACACTCATGACTGTTCGTCATTCTACAAACACCATAATCAGGTTTGCAGATACAGTGATCAGACTCATCTCGAGGAGAGATGAGCTCGCCTACAGGGAGGAGGTCCAGCACATGTCCGAGTGGTGTCAGACCAACAACCTGCTACTGAACACCAAAACAAAGGGGGCCATCATAGACTACAGGAGAAACCGGGGGATTATACCCCTTTTAACATCAGTAGACATCCAGTGGAGAGTGTGTTGTCTTTTAGGGTTCTGGGAGTCCATATCCAAGAAGAGCTCTCCTGGTGCACCAACACCACGGCTGTTATAAAGAAGGCCCAGCAGAAACTACACTTCCTGAAGCTCTTGAGGAAGAGCAGACTGGAGCAGAAGCTGCTGGTGGCCTTCTATCGGCCATCATACCACCACTGAAAGTGTTGACATACTAGCGTGACAGTGTGGTTCGCCACAAGTACAGCCATGGACAGAAAGACTCTGCAGCAAGTGATAACCCTTCCAAAAAACAGTCACTGGCTGCCCCCTGCCCCATCTTGAGTAGATAGCTACCTCCAGCTGTCTCAACTGATCCAGAGCCATCCTCTCAGACCCCTCTCACCCAGCACATCACCTGTTCAGCCTGCTCCCCTCAGGCAGGAAATACAGGTTGATGAGAGCCCGAACCTCCAGGATGACAAACAGTTTCTTTCCCTGGGCCGTGAGAACATTAAATACTCATGTGCAATAACGCTGAGCACCATATGCAATAACTGAAATTCTGTGGGCTATATGTGCAGTCTAATTGCACATATAATTCATAACTCACATTTTTCACTTTATCTGCTAAGGGGAGGTGATAGTCTAATGGTTAAGCGTTGGGCTTGAGACCAGAGGATCCTCGGTTCTGTCAGGGTTTGGATTTTTGCAGTGTGTCATGTTAGTTATTTTGTTTGATTGGTTTTGTTGTATGTGTATTCTCTTGCTGGTCTTTTTCCTGCTTGAGCTTTTTCTGTCCCTATCTCTCTTGTCTGTCTCTTGGTGCTTGGTGGTGGGCGTTGCACTCTCTCTGGCCACTCCCTTGTTCTGGTGCTTTCCACACACCTGTTCCTAATCTATAGCTCATCACCTGGGTGTTTATAAGATTCACTGGTTCCACCGTTTCCTCGCCAGATCAATGTGCCTTGTGCCTTCGCTTCTAGCTCTGTTCCTTGTGTTTTTTGACCATCTCCCTGTTTACACGACCATGCCTTTACGCCTGATGTTTTTGGTATGTTTGCTGATTTTTGATTACCAGACCCAGCTGTTGACTGAAGTAAACTGTCTTCTTGAATATGATGCCACTAGCTTGTTGTGCGAGTCCTGCATTTGTGTCCAGCCGTCTCTGACTGCTAAGCCTGATAGGTTCAAACCCCAGCCCAACCAGAAAATCACTAAGGGCCCTTGGGCAAGGTCCTTAATCCCCAGTGGCTCCCAGTGTGTAGTGAGCACCTTGCATGGCACCACCCTGACATCGGTGTGTGAGTGTCTGTGTGAATGAGAGGCATAATTGTAAAACACTGAGCTTCTGACGCACATAGAAAAGCGCTATATAAATGCAGTCCATTTACCATTTCCATTTAAGTTGGACATTTACGAGTCATAGGTGATAGCTTCTTTTTGTCTTTTCTTATTCTCAAACTCAGTTGCAGAGTGGCACCCCTAATCTCATTGTAAGTGTACAATAACAAATAAAGCCCCTATTCTACTCTGAGTGGGGAATCGTAGTGTCTGCATTTGCAGATGTTGAAAGATGGAATGTTTCATTCAACTCAGCTCCACCTTGTTGAGTAGAAGGTTCAAGCATTCATCTCGTGCAAGTATTCTTACCAGTGCACTCAAACATTCATTATTTGTATAATATGACACTTAAATAGATCTATGACAGAGTGTGAAAGCACATGCCTGCTTTCCTCAATCAAGTGAAAAATTGTGATAGGATCTGACTGATAGTGCTTATACAACTGCTAGAGATATTAATGAGAACACTGTGTAAGCTTCTAATTGGCTTATGGTGAACTGGTTTTGGTTTTCTTGTATTATCGATGCATTTTTACGAAAAGATAGTGAGTCATTCAATAGAGTGAAACATATGGGCCCAAAATGCGTGGTAAATAGAACCAAACTGTATGAAAAATGACATCAGCCAGACTATTTTTCTGTATGGGACAAATAACACTGGTCAACAACAAATTTGTTGTCTGCGTTTTTTCAGCTGATTTAGGACGAATCTGATGCGCTGAATCCAAAAATCACATTGGTTTTGCTCAATCAGGTCAAGTTTTTGAGTTATGGCCACATGTCGTTTTTAACGTTTTTGTTCACATGTACGCATGTGTTTCTGTGCATGTGGGATAGTAGGGACCGTGCTCAGCATTACACGAAGAAGGACTGGCCTGTGCGGGAGGAATTGGTGCCTTGCAAAGAAAGGAACGTCATCAACGACCCTCTGGTGGACAGAGACAGAATACTCTTCCCACCGCTGCACATCAAACTCGGCTTAATCAAGCAGTTCACCAAGGCTCTGGACAAGGATGGTGACTGTTTCACTTACTTGTGCCAGGCTTTTCCAGGATTGACCATGGAGAAGTTGAAAGCTGGCATCTTCAACGGCCCTCAGATCCGTACGCTCAGAGATCCAGAGTTCGAAAACTCAATGAACGAAGTGGAACTGGAAGCGTGGAAGGCATTTGTTCTGGTAGTAAAGAACTTTCTTGGCAACAATAAGGCCAGAAACTACGCAGAACTTGTCAACAACATGCTGACTGCTTTCAGAAAGCTGGACTGCAACATGAGCGTCAAGATGCACTACCGATTTTCACATATGGACCGGTTTCCTGAGAACCTGGGTTCAATGAGTGATGAGCAGGGGGAGAGATTCCATCAGGACATGAAAGAGATGGAGACCAGGTATCAGGCTCGCTGGGACGCAGTCATGATGGCTGACTACTGTTGGACTCTGAAGAGAGACCTCCCTGCTGCTGAGTATTCCAGGAGATCGAATAAACGGAAGTTCAACCCCTGAAGTTTGAACAATGGTGAAGCAACATGCAATTTACGTGTACTTACCTTTATCATTGCCCAACATTCAGTTTACAGAAATCGATGTTTCTATCAGGTACTAAATATATGTTGTTGGAAAAACATTTTTTTTTTCTCTTAAAAACATATTTAGGATGGTATGTGTTGACAAAATCAGCTGATAATGCCACAAAAATGTAATCAATTTTGTCACAAGAGCTGATTTTTTTTTTCTCAAATAAACTTTGCACAAAAACCTGACCTGATGGAGAAAAACGGATGCCATTTCCTGATTCAGCAGTGCAAAAATACCCTAAATCAGTTGTAGAAATCTAGACCTCATTCAAAAAGTAAAAATTGTTGCCCAGTGTAGTCAATGTCACTTAATCTACAACCCACCAATCAAATGAGAAGGATATATTTCTGTCACATTATTTATAATAATGCACTATATATATTTTTAATCAAACAATCAGCTTTTATTTTTATATGAAATATAGTTACAGTACATCACTTTTCATTTTTTTAAATGTAACAAGCAAAATAATGTGGTGAATTCCAGTGAAATAATCCTCCCAAAGAAATATATAATATAAATTTCTCATGTCAAATTTAGTAAATTTTTAATGAATTAAATAATTTATAAAATTCACAGAAGAGCACGTTCAAGAGCTGCAGTGCTTTCACAATATTTGAGCTTACTTATCACCTTTTGCATCTTGCAGCATATTTGCTGAAATTCATTGAAAGCCACCTAGCCTTGTGGTGCCTGATGTTTATCATACACCAGAAAAAAAAACAAAAACGAAACAAAACATAAATCTTGTTTGGTATCAAGGGCACTGCTTTAGTTCCATCTACATTGCATCCGGAAAGTATTTACAGCGCTTCACTTTTTCCACATTTTGTTATGGTGCAGCCTTATTTCAAAATAGACTAAGTTTATTTTTGCCCCCCCTCAAAATTCTACTCAACAGGCCATATTGACAACATTTTAAATTTTTTTTGCAAATGTATTAAAAATAAAAAAACTAAGAAATCACATCTACGCAAGTACTCACACCATTTGCCCAATACTTTGATGATGCACCTTTGGCAGCAATTACAGCCTCAAGTCTTCTTGAATACAATGTCACAAGCTTAGCGCACCTATCTTTGGGCAGTTTTGCTCATTCCTCTTTGCAGCACCTCTCAAGCTCCATCAGGTTGGGTGGGGAGCGTCGGTGTTCAGCCATTTTCAGATCTCTCCAGAGATGTTCAACCAAGTTCAGGTCTGGGCTCCCGCTGGGCCACACAAGGACATTCACAAACTTGTCCTGAAGCCACTCCTTTGATATCTTGTCTGTGTACTTAGGGTCATTGTATATATAATAAATATGCAACAATCTAAATAAATAAATCACATTGTCATTATGGGGTACTGTGTGTAGAATTTTGAGGGAAAAAATATGATTTTCTCTATTTTGCAATAAGGGTGTCACTCACTTACCCATCTTCAACCGCTTTTTTGGCTTCAGGTCACGGGGCAACAGCTCCAGCAGGGGACCCCAGACTTCACTTTCCTGGTCCTCATTGACCACCTCTGACTGTGGGATCCCGAGGCTTTCCCAGGCCAGTGTGGAGATATAATCTCCCCTCCTAGTCCTGGGTCTTCGCCAGGGTCTCCTCCCAGATGGATGTGCCTGGAACACCTCCCTTGGGAGGCGCCCAGGAGGCATCCTTACCAGATGCCCGAACCACCTCAGCTGGCTCCTTTCAACGCGAAGGAGCAGCGACTCTACTCTGAGCTCCCCACAGATGACCGAACTGCTCACCCTATCTCTAAGGGAGACACAAGCCAGCCTCCTTAGGAAGCCCATTTCAGCTGCTTGTACCCGCGATATAGTTCTTTCGGTCATAACTAGGGATGGGTATTGATAAGATTTTATCGATATTGATGCCATTATCGATTCTGCTTATCGATCCAATTCCTTATCGATTCCTTTATCGATACCTCTTGTGAATTTTGTACTAAAAGTAGGCTTTACAGGTTTACTATGTATTTCATTGAGTCTTAAAGTAAATAAATATGAAATTGATCACTGTATCCTTGATTTCTGGACATAAATAAAAAACAAAACGGTGTTTCGCTTTGAGTTATTAATTCTGACTGGATTCTATCGTTCTAACTTGACTCGGCAGACAGCCGCGCAGCGTTTGAGCTGTGTGAACAGAACGGAGGACGATTCTCGTTTCTATCTCGCAACAAGACAGGAGTCCCAGTTAGTAACTTTAATCCACACAAAAGTGACTCACGATTTCACATATTCAGGGATGAAAGTGGTGAAAAACAAAAAAAGCTGAAACCCAAAATTACCCCCCAACACCACCTGCACGAAAATGTTTGAATTCTAGAAGCTCTGGGGCCTGTACTACGAAGCGGGGTTAATTTACTCAGATGTAACCCAGGGTTAACTTCTTAAACTGGGGTTGACAAAACCTGGTGTTCTCAAGTGGTGTTAATCGGTACTACGACGCTGATTAAGATGTTGATTTGTTGAACCTGTGTTAACCTAATTGGAGTTTGTGCGTGTTCACATAAAAGGGGCAGGTTGCAGCGCACGTCACCATTTTTCAATGATGGCGCGGTCACCTTACTTTACCGAAGAAGAATGCACGATTATTATGCGGAGCTACGAGGAATTTAAATTAACGTTAAGGGGGAAATTGAACACATCGTCTGCCAATAAAGCAAAACAGTCTTGTTGGCAACGTATTGCTGATCGGGTAAATGCGTAAGTACAATTCAATTGTTCTCCAAATCTGTTACAGATGATTAACCTGTGGAATGTCTGATATGTGTAAAATAATGACTTTTCATTAATTACGCCCAGATGCAACACGATTCAGAAGTGGGCATAGGCCTACTAATAAATGTTAGGTTAATTTAATGTTTCCTAAATAGGCTACCTATCTAAGGATTTAAAGCCATTAATGGTCATTCTGTTAACATAGTTACATATATATCACTTTGGCATGAAGGTTATCCAACAGGACAGCCCCATGTGGGGAGAAAAAGAATGTGAAATATGTAATTATAGTAATTGTATATTAGAATATTTAGAAAAATCACCCAAACCAAAGCAACCCTTATGTGGCTGAAATAAGTGAAAAGAAGGTGAGCTTAGAGTGGACTACACGATAATGGGTATATGAAATAGGCTGAATAGAACGGCTATACTTGCACATTGATACTGTGAAAAGATTTGCGATTGACATAATCGCCCCCGTGCTCTCCCAGGGGTGCACTGATTGGGATTTGCGTGCAATCAATGGCTCCTATTACTCTTGGGAAACCTAGGAGAAATTGTTATTGATGAGCCCCACTTCGCCTAATTAATGGACATGCATTAGACCTATTTTGATATTAGTAATTACCCGCGATTGCATAAAACCCTTCTTTGAGTTGCACTGCGGATAAATGGCCAGGGAAAATGACAAATGCATCAGACAGTTTAGATAGAGCAAGTACTACCTTGCGAATCATACGACATACAGTATTCTTGCTCAGATGTTCAGCATCACCGATGGAATACATAAATTGTCCACCGGCAAAATATTTAAGCGCAAGGCACATTATCTGCTCGATCGTCAGGGCATTGCTATGATGGGTGATGTTACAGACGTCTGGCCCAATCAGCTGACAAAGATAACGAATTCCCTCGGCTGACAATCTATATCTTTCATGGAGAATATCGTCCGGGTATGTCAGTGGATTATGGCGGTCTTTAAAAACCCTCACCCTGCGACGAGAGCCCCTCACAATTTGTGCCCCAATATCAAACGGATCATCCAGGTAGGCCGGCATTGTCTTCGGAGTGATTGACAGTGGATGGGCGGTACTTATAAAGGGAGTGGTTAAGCGAAAACCTCAAGCTAACCTAGAACATAACCTGCTCGGAGCAGGTTTGGCATGCAGCGTAAATTGCCATGGCAGCATACCTCGATCAAAACCTATCCACCTTTCGTAGACGGGTTAACCGGGAAGTTACTCCACGGGTCGTCAACTTACTCCCGAGGTTACACTGATAAGCCAGTAACTCTGCTTCGTAGTACAGGCCCCTGAAATGCAATCTGGGGCTATTCCAGACGATAAACTGCAGTGAGTGCAGCATCCATTTTGGTGAGAGAGAGAAAAAAAAAACAACTTATTCAAATTCATTCCAGTAGTATTCTGCTCTTACTAGGATGCAGCAGTTTTCTAGTTTGGCAGATAGTTCTGGAGGAAATCACTGAAGAAATTAACACATTGAAAATATGGTTTGACTGAAACAAACTGTCATTAAACTTAAATAAGACAGGGATGAAATGGAGGTGTAAGAGTCACTAGGTGTTCACAGGAAACATTTATTTCTGTATGTTCATTGTTAGTTAGTTTTATATTTTCTGTTGTGTTTTTATTCAGGTTCTTTTTGTCTCTTTCTCTAAAATTGTATATAATCATTAGATTAGTTATTACTATTATTGTTGTGCTTGCTATTATTATTAATGTATAAACAAAAATAAATTGGAAAAAAATGTTACAATTTGTAATACATTTGACTCTTTTACGGCAAACGCTTGACAGCTGCAACTGCTTAATGCTAACATTAAAAATGCTATAGACATGCTAATGTGTTAGCATCGGTCCTGTTTTTAAGTTCTAAAATACATCTATTAACTGTTTCAGAAGACCATAACAGGTCGCTTTAACATAAAAAAGCGAAATAATACTCACAGCCTTATGCTCTTTAGGGTTTTACCGGGGGAAGCGAAAGAAAAAAAAAAAAAGCAACGAAGCAATGATCGAAGCACTGGTTCGATCTGCGAATCACTGCTTCAATTGGTTCAAGGTTCAAAGCAAAGCTGCGCTGCAGAAAAGTTGATTACAGACCCACTGCAGGGTCTGTAATCATGTTGAGAAATTATAATTTTCCTGACAAACACCCCCATAAACAACGGCCACTCTGAAGGACCGATAAGGGAATCGTTAAATAAAAAGGTTATTGATGTCAGTGGATCGAATCATTTCTTAACGATACCCGAAAGGAACCGGTTCTCGATACCCATCCCTAGTCATGACCCAACACTCATGACCATAGTCGAGAGTAGGAACGAAGACTGACCAGTAGATTGAGAGCTTCATCTTTTGGGTCAGCTCACTTTTCGTCACAACAGTACGATAGAGCGAATGCAATACCACCCCTGCTGCACCGATTCTCCGGCCAATCTCACGCTCCATCATCCCCTCACTCATGAACAAGACCCCGAGGTACTTAAACTCCTTCACTTGGGGCAAGGCCGTATTCCCTATCCAGAGTAGGCAATCCATCGGTTTCCTGCCGAGAACCATGGCCTCAGATTTAGAGGTGCTGATCCTCATCCCAGCCACTTCACACTCGGCTGCGAACTGATCCAGTAAGTGTTGGAGGTCACCGGCCGATGAAGCCAACAGGATCACATCATCTGCAAAAAGCAGTGATGAGACCCTGAGCCCACAAAACTGGAAACCCTCCTCCCACCGACTATGCCTTGATATCCTGTCTATGAATATCACAAACAGACCCGGGCGACAGGGGCTAGCTCTGAGGGTGTAGAACGTCACCTCGCTGTGGGGGAAAGAGCCAGAGCTTGTGTGGGAGGTGGAGCAATATCAGTTAGATCTAGTGGGTCTCGCCTCTACACACAGCCTGGGCTCCGGAACCACTGTCCTTGATAGGGGCAATAAGGGTGTAACATAACAGAATGTGGAAAAAGTGAAATGCTGTGAATACTTCCCGGATGCACTGTACAAGGTAAAGGTCCATAGTTGCTGACAATGTCCACAAATATAACTCACAGGTGGTTTCACAAAGCAGTAATTTTTGCCAGAGGAGGAATAATTTGTGTGTAGTTCCATGTTTGACAGTTTAACCACCTACCACCCGCCTCATTTTGGCTTGTCAGTATTTCACAAATTAAAAGTGAAATTTCGCATCAATGGGATATACAGGCTGAGAAAGGGTTAAAAAAGGGCTTAATTTAAGAAAAGTGAATGTTCTAACATAAAATAGGCTGTGCTTCATCAATAATTTCCTAAGGCTGAGAGTTTCGACGTTGTTCAAATCAAAATTACTGCACTCTGTCAAGTACAAGGGCACGGCCTTAAAGAATGATGGTTGCACCAACTTGGTTGAGCTCTTCTGCCACAGTCGATTGAATTATTATCTCACATAAAATTTAATGGGATTTCAGCAGGTGTAATATATAGAAAGCCAAAGCACAGCAAGCTGAGTGCTGTGCTTTGGTTCTTCCTTTGCAGCTCTCTTGTGTGAACCATCAGAGACAGGATTACTGGACTGCCAAAGAAACAGCTGACTGGGCTTGATTTTTCACAGTAAGGATAATTTATTCACTCTACTCATTTAGTCATGTTGCAGATTACATTCAGTGGGAAAAAAACTGCTTCCATCTTACCACAATATATGTGTGATACCAAAACGTTTTGCACAACTCGTCACGATGTAGTGCTCACAAACATGCCAATTCTAAATACAGATGAACTTAGAGTTAAAGAAAAAAAAATGTGGCCATGTAGATGGAAATGAAGAGGCATTATATCAGGATATACAATATCTTGAGCCCTTATGTCAGGATACCAGATGTCGGGACCTCTGCCCAGACAAATGTGAAATTCTGAAGTGCATTTTGAGAGCCTAATCCTCTTAGGTTTCACATTACAAATTAAACTAAAAAATAAATAGACAATATACCCACTTCTCACAGCCACAGAGCTCATTGTTAATGGTCCTGATGATCAGAATGTGGTGAAGCAAATTTATTTTTCATTTTTAATCACAGTTTAATTTATGGCTGAATAATTTCAAGACCAATTGCAATTGAAATTTTGCTTATTCTTTTCCTTGCAGCTGCTCCCTTTACTGGGTGCTACAGCAAGTCATCCATCTCACCCTTATCTTCTGCATCTTTCTCTGTCACACCAGCCACCTGCATGTCCTACCTCCCCACATTTAAAAATCTCCTCTTTTGTCTATTGGCTCCTTCCTCAGCATCCTCCTCCCTATATACCCTGTGTCCCTCCCAGGCAATTCTACAGTAACACAGTCACAATAACAGCCACATCTGGCCTTATTTTAGTTCATCATTATGCTCTGATTGTAATTCTGCTACTGTAGAATTACCCTCTTCTCCACATCTCCAACCCTCCTCAGTCTCACCTCTCTGAATTTGTGTCCAAACCATACCTGTACTGTCCTGATCTTTTCATTTCTAATCTTGTCCATACTTGTCACTCAAGGAAAATCACAGCAACTTCACTGGGGTAACAAATTTGGAGTCTGCCTGTCATCTGATTGAGTCCCCATTCAATAAAAGAATGTTGATGTTCAGATCTTTCCTACATGGTATGCACAGCTTTTTTCAGCATTTTCATAACTGAAACCATATGCACTATTATTTTATGTTTTTGTATGATTTTACTTTATGGTACATTTGCTTTTATTCCCATGAATTTTAATTTTTGGATTTTACACTGAAGCAGTTCGGTTACCTTTTGGCTGCTGTAAATGGCCATACAAAAAAAATGTAGGTTGATTAGTTACACTGGTCAACAACAAAAGAATATATATATATAAACAAAATTTTTGCATGGACTTTGAGAACTGATTTAGGGTAATTTTGGGGTGCCAAATCTGAATCTGAGCTCAGATATCCTCTGTCACATCACATTGTTTTGTAGTCTGCATGCTCCCTATTGATGGAATAAGGAAAAGCTGCTCAATCACTCACGAGTTTGACGCCACTAATCATACACAAAAACAGCTTCAGAAGTATAGTTTTTAAACCAGGTTCATGAAATGTGAACAAGAGCCGTAATATCATTTATGGCGCCGAAGAGGTGTGCAAGACTGCAGCTTATGCTTGATACGAGAAATATGTTTTCTTATCTCAAAAACATGATATAATTGGCAAAAACTAACACCAGATTCAGCACCCCCAAATTACCTTTGAAATCCCCAAAAATCCATTGAAAAATTCCATGCAGGAAAAATCATGTTGACCAGTGTAACTGATGATTATCTCAGTTAGTTGTTAGGACCATAACATGTCAAAAATGGTGAAAAATTGCAGTGTTTTCCAGAGTCCAAGCTGATTTCTTCAAATATCTTTTATCCTCAGAACAAATATATATATATATATATATATATATATATATATATTCAGTTTACTGGCAGATAGGAGTAAAGCAGCAAGTAAAATAAACCATAAAATATTCACATTTAAAAATATGAGATCAAAGAATTTGGCTATTTCATTAAGAAAATAACTCAAAATTATTGATTAGCAAAATAGTTGTTGATTTTAATATTTGATTAATTACTACATCAAGCTTTAAAGCTTATTATTATTAATTTATTTAGTCTATATGCAAGACAGACAGCACACTATCAGTTTATGGTCAGAAGGGGAAGGAATGTCATAGTAATTTTGGGCTTTTAATGATGTCTTTGAACTGTTCTTTTGCCAGGACTGAATGATTGTACAGCATAGATCATTAAGGACCATAAACCACCAAGAACCGATTTCAGTCATTTGAATTTATTTTAGATCTTACCTCATCTGCGATGTGGTCAAAAATATACATACATTCACTTTAATTTGTTAATAACACTGTTTACACAGAGTCCACGATTGATATGTGACTGAAAAATGGCCTCTGCTTGCTGTCACTCTCACCAGGGTTGCAGGCTGGTCACAGCAGAGTCTCCATGGTTGGAACAAAGATCCCATCTGGTTGGTATCACTCTCCCTCTGTCTCTAACAGGTGTGCGAGTGTATTGAATTGTAACACTCGCAGCAGTTGTGTGACCAGTTAAAAGACATATTTGTCTCATAACTGGTCTTGTTAACTCTCACAGGTCCCAACCTGATCCTATTGGTCATAACAGACGCTCAATTGACTCTGCATGGGCTTGCATCACTGATCGTGGATATTAACATAAATTTCACTCGCACAATTCAGTTGCAATGCACGCTTGGTGTAAGGAAACTGGTTAGGATGTTCTCAAACCACGGAAGCTTAGGCCTCCCATGAACTGGAAGCTGCTGGAACACCAGCATTACTGTCCATAGTAAAGCCAGTTTCACATGGACTGAGAGGGTGTCAGTCAAGAAGCCTGTGCTCCAAATTACACACTTTCAAGCTAGACTGAAATTTCAAACCTAGGAACACTGTGCCAACTGTCATGCATGGTGGTGGTAGCATCATGCTCTGGGACCATGTTGCTGCCAGTGGATGGAATAATTAGCAAGGAGGAGGATTACCTCCAAATCTTCAGCTTCACTTCAAATCAACAGCTAGAAACTTGGACAAAATTGCATAATCCAAAAGGTCAGCGATCCCAAATGCCACTCGTGAAAAATTGGCGCCACCTTGAACAGCAGTCGGCACCACCATTCGGCCACAGCACATGCACTCTACATTCGCATGTTGCATCCTCTGGGAACCCATTTGAACGGCGGCCAAGATGAGGTTGCACTGGCATCTGATCCTGGTTTCAACATTCACATGGCATGTCGTACCCAGGTCAGACAAATCGGGCCACGGCCGAGGGGCTGCACAAAATAGGCCACATTGAACCCTGGCTGACAGGCGTGATCAAGCCAGCCTTCACACCAGCGGCTGAATGAGGGCAAAATGCAGCCGAGTACCCATTTGACCCACTCTCAACCAGAGTCCAGCTACCACCCACGAACATCCAACACCACTCGTGGGGCACTTAAAAAATGTGGGGCAATTCACGCAGCCAGCATGAATGGAGAGCACAGGACACCACTTTCATGTCCATGATAGAACAGCTGACAGCTGCAGAAGACTCAACATGGCATATCCAGCATGTCCCACCAATGGTGGAATCACCAGCAGTGTGCCCACACCATCATAAGAAAAATAAAAATAAAAACCCAGCTGCTCCAGCTGTGTGTCACAGCGCCAGCACGGCATCCGACTGAACAGCCACATCATGTGACACGCAATCGCAGGTGATCATGGCTAAGGCATGCCCACGAGGCAGTCAGATGATGCCAGTGCACCAAAGCCGTCAGATGATCAAGTGATGTGAAGGAACATGTGCACAGTGCCAAAGAAGTCCAGTCAGAGAGTATACCAGGAAAAGATCAACATAAAAAAAACTAAACACAGCAGTAACAGGAGGTGACAAGTCTCACAGTACTTACAAACACAGGAGAAAACAATGTGAGACCACCATAAAGGAACCAGCAAAAACACAGGGGCAAACTCAGACTTAAATACAGGCTGTGGTTATGACACAAACTGAAGACAGGTGAGAAAAAAATAATCAACCACAGCTGGGGAAGAAAACAGGAAGAAGTTAACTCAACAAACAAGAACAGTCAGATCACCAAAATAAAACAGGAAGACAAACTACAGTTGATAAAGAAGCGAGAACCATGATCAAATTAATTCCAGGAATAAGACACCATGACAAAGGAAACTAAATGACAAAATAACCAGACAACAACTGTGGACACAGATTGTGATACAAACATAAAAGCTCACATGGACATCCGGTCCAGGGTACACTCTGGACAGGATGCACGGACAGGACAGTGACAGAGGAGACAACACTGGACAAACTGCTGGACATTATGGACCTCTGTACACCATCATCAGCAACCAGAGGAGCCTCTTCAGCCACAGACTGCTCCTTCCCAAGTACAGGACCAACAGAGTGAAAAACTCCTTATTCCCTCAGGCCATCAGACTGGGTAACTCCTCACTCAAGGGGTGGAGGAGCAACAGGAAGACAGGGGACGGGAAGGAGAGCAACAGTAGTAGCCAGAAAACCAAGAGCAAGCAGTATTTCTGGTATTTATATTTGTATTTATGTTTTGCAAATTGTTTTTTACTTTTACTCTTCATACTCTGTGTGTTTCTTACCCTGTGTGCTGCTATACAATGCTGCTGTAACCTCAACTCCTTGACAGAGTCTTTTCAAGGGATTAATAGAGTTCTATCTAATCTAATCTACCCCGCCTAACATCCTATGACTGCTGGGATAGGCTCCAGATCCCCGTGACCCTTAAATGGAGTAAGCGGTTGAAGATGAGTGACAGTGAGTAAATAGCATTTGTAATATTACGGTGTCAACAATCATGATGGAAGATGCTATGATTGTGATGTCAAGTCGGATAAATCGGAGCACTGAATTTCTACCGCAGTTTCAGAGCAAAAAAGAAAAAAAAATCTAAATCATTTTGTCAGAGTTGGAGCTCATAATGTATGACTTTATGACATGTCATGAAAGAGGTACTGAGATCCGTGTGACCACAAAGTGTTTGTGAAGATTGTATGAACAGGATTTTCACAGAGCGCTGATCAAATACAGCCTGACCACTTAAACTAAACATGGATCACCCCAACATGCTGGAAATACAAGAATTCCTGTAAAACCTTCATTAATGATAACACAGCAAAAGGAACTTAAAACCAAACTGTCACAAGTTAACGTTAGTTTTGAAGTCAGCCAGAATAATGTTTTTTTTTTTCCATACACTGATGTTCCCAATAATTGCTTCTATCTTTCATGGTGAATTAGAAGCTCTCTGCCTCCTTTTGCACCACAATTCACACACAAGAGTTACAACAGCATCACTTCAACTGCAGAATTTGTTACCAAGGAGATTTACCAGAGATTTCCAGAAAATTCACCCATGGTTTAGTGAGTCAAGAACAAAGAAAAGGAAAAAATGGTGACAGTTACATGCCTGATGTGTTTTTATCTCTATGCGATTAGACAGATTATTTTTTCCAAATCCGCAGGTATAATTGGTCCAGATTGAAGCTGTGGGACACTTGTTGCATGGAAACAGTGGCAACAGTTCAAGTAGTTTTTGTCTTTAATAGAAAATGGAAAAAAAAATAAAATAAATTATATATATATATATATATATATATATATATATATATATATATATATATATATAGGAAGTAAATAATCAAGTAGAGTATTTAGAATTAAATACATAGAAGGGTTAATAGACTTTCATTATAGTGAAATGAGTTATTAGTCAGTGTAGTGAAACATGCACACAAAGGCACAATTAAAATGGGTCAATAACACATTTTAATCTCATCAGTTTTGAATACAGAATAAAACAGAGGAAGTGGGTGTGCTGTTCCTTGAGCATAACAGAAAAAGATGACATAAAAAGTGTTGAATGTGTGAGCTGATTTCATCACTGACATTAAGCTGCTCACTGTGAAAACTGCACAAAATGTGCTGCACAGGTTATCAAATTTGCCAGATGTGACCATCATGTTTCCTGAAGTGAGGATTCAGCAGCAGGCACCTCACAAAAGAAAATTGTCACACTATGTGGTGAAGTACACCAGTGAAATATTGATCAGCTTGGATCAGTGCAGACTTGCATTGACTGATTGTGATTTAAAAAGTTATTTAAATAGCTGACTATTTCAATGATCAATTAATTGAAAAAATATATATCCAAATTCTTTTCTCGCCATCTTAAATGTGAATTTATTTATTGATTTTTGCTTTGTTTAACTAGTTCTGGAATCTTGACAGTAAACTATAAAAATAATAACTAAAAAGCACTCAGAGAGCACATACAGTGAGGAAAATAAGTATTTGAACACCCTGCGGTTTTGCAAGTTCTCCCATTTAGAAATCATGGAGGGATCTGAAATTTTCATCTTAGGTGCATGTCCACTGTGAGAGACATAATCTAAAAAAAATAAATAAATAAATAAAAAAAAAATCCGGAAATCACAATGTATCATTTTTTTTTAACAATTTATTTGTCTGTTTCTGCAGCTGTTGCAAATAAGTATTTGAACACCTACCAGCCAGCAAGAATTCTGGCTCACACAGACCTGTTAATTTTTCTTTAAGAAGCCCTCTTATTCTGCACTCTTTACCTGTATTAATTGCACCTGTTTGAACTTGTTACCTGTATAAAAGACACCTGTTCACACACTCAATCAATCACACTCCAACCTGTCCACCATAGCCAAGACCAAAGAGCTGTCTAAGGACACCAGGGACAAAACTGTAGACCTGCACAAGGCTGGGATGGACTACAGGACAACAGGCAAGCAGCTTGGTAGAAGACAACTGTTATGATTATTTATTAGAAAGTGGAAGAAACACAAGATGGCTGTCAGTCTCCCTCGGTCTGGGATTCCATGCAAGATCTCACTTTGTGGGGTAAGGATGATTCTGAGAAAGCTCAGAACTACACAGGAGGACCTGGTCAATGACCTGAAGAGAGCTGGGACCACAGTCACAAAGATTACATTAGTAACACATGATGCTGTCATGGTTTAAAATCCTGCAGCACAGCAAGGTCCCCCTGCTCAAGCCAGCACATGTCCAGACCTGTTTGAAGTTCACCAGTGACCATCTGGATGATCCAGAGGAGGCATGAGAGAAGGTTGCATGGTCAGATGAGACCAGAATAGAGCTTTTTGGTATCAACTCCACTTGCCGTGTTTGGAGAATGAGAACAATCCGGTGAAAGCTGGAACATACCATTCTACCTGGGAGAAGGTCATGTGGTCAGATGAGACCAGAATAGAGCTTTTTGGAATCAACTCCACTTACCATGTTTAGAGGATGAGAACAACCCCAACAAAACCATCCCAACCGTGAAGCATGGGGGTGGAAACATCATACTCTGGGGGTGCTCTTCTGCAAAGGGGACAGGACGACTGCACTGTATTGAAGGGAGGATGGATGGGGTCATGTATTGCGAGATTTTGCCAAACAACCTCCTTCCCTCAGTAAGAGAATTGAAGATGGGCCATGGCTGGGTCTTCCAGCATGACAATGACCCCAAACACACAGCCAGGGCAACTAAGAAGGGGCTCTGTAAGAAGCATTTCAAGGTCCTGGAGTGGCCTAGCCAGTCTCCACACCTGAACTCAATAGAAAATCTTTGGAGGGAGCTGAAACTCCAAACCTGAAAGATCTAGAGAAGATCTGTATGGAGGAGTGGACCAAAATCCCTGCTGCAGTGTGTGAAAACCTGGTGAAAATCTACAGGAAATGTTTGACCTCTGTAATTGCAAACAAAAGCTACTGTACCAAATATCAACATTGATTTTCACAGGTGTTCAAATACTTATTTGCAGCAGTAACATACAAATAAATTATTAAAAAAATCATATATTGTGATTTCTGGATTTTTTTTTTTTTTTTAGATTATGTCTCACAGTGGACATGCACCTAAGATGAAAATTTCAGACCACTCCATGATTTCTAAGTGGGAGAACTTGCAAAACCTCAAGGTATTCAAATACTTATTTTCCTCACTGTACCTCTGCCAAGGCTACATATTGCTTAAAACTCCTCCTGGATTCAAAACATGTTGTGGATCAAATTCAAAATAAAATCCCTCATTTTATAGGGCATCATCCATCTGCTCTCCAAATTTCATCAGCATCCTCTTGTAACATCTTGAGTTAAATGTTGCTATCTGCCACACATTATTCTGGATCTTATTTCCAGATTATATTTCGGATCACCTCCGAGACAGAATTTCATTGCCCGGAACATTATCTGTCTGCTCACCAAATTTAATTGAAATCGATTTTTTAAAAAATATCCTGCTAACAAACAGAAAAAAAAAAAAAAAAAACCCCACCAGAGAAAACATACGGTGAATATCTTTTGCTTCTGACCAAAATAAGATATCTGACATGGTGACCTTGGGCTTAGGAAAACACTAATCTACATTTTTCTCCATTTTATTCACCAAGCAACTAATCAGTTAATCAAGAAAATAATTGCAGTTGCAACCCCAGACCAATAAGCCCATTTGTTAAAACTTTAAATTTCAAATAAACATATTTTATTTTGTTTTATTTTGTCTCACATGTCTTTGTGCCAAATAGTAAAACCAAGACTTTGGTTAATTTAACCAGATAACATGGGAATGCCAAGTTTCTTACAGGCTAAATGTAGCTTTTCAGAGAAGAATTGATAAGTTACTCAAAGACAGCCTTGCATAACTCCACGAGAGAGAGTTTCATCTAGTTCAGTTTAGCGGATTATCTTTGTCACAAATTTTAAATCAAACTGAAACACTTCTTCCACAACAATACTGGCTGCATGATGATATGAATGCAAGAAGGAAAAATACTATTTACACAAAAAGAACAATAACACGACCAAACTGGACAAGAAGGGTGGACAAGCAGTGATTTTAAATACAAGGTATAACAACAGGCATGATAGGTATCAAATTAATTCCACACATGGGACCAACAACAGAATTGGGGAACAGAAACAAATATTGGCATAAATTGTTCAAAGCACACAGAACATACAGAATTGTAACATTTCTACAAAGCTGTCAAGAACAATCATATTTATTGCAAATGTTTTACCATTAACACTGAAAACAGAGACAAGGTTTTGTCCATTTAAAGCTCAGATTCTTCAGATGGCTAAAACGTCTTTGTGTTCATCATGTTCTGCTCTAAATGCATTTGTTCATTTCTGGCATTGTTGCCATGCCGCTACATTCTTACTTTAGCACAATAATATCTGGAAAATGTCCTTAAAGTCATACAGAAATCAGAAAAAGCACACAAGAGCAGGCGACAAAAATCAATTCTGTGTGCTGGATTACAGTGTTCCTGTTATTTAGGTACAACAAGAAGCTGACAAACAATTTCATATCAAGATCTATGCAACTTCAACCACACCTGCTCCTAATTTCTATCATCAAGCAGCATCTACCAACCATCCAGCACATTGCACTGTTCAGAAAGCAGTAGGCAATTTTCAATCAATTTATCTTCACTGTATGTTTTTTTTTATTTATTTAGAGAGGTACAAAATGATAGTATTGGTTGTTTTTTAGGTATTAAACTGGAGGGACTCCTTCCACTATCGACTGATTCACTCACTGCATTTACAGGGTATACGCTGAGCCTTCTCAAAAAGCTAGCATTACAGTGACAAATGACAAAAATATTTCTGTCACTCACTACTGCCAAAGTCTACTCTTTATTGAGGTTGATCACATCTGTAGAGTTTTCATTTCTATGTTGTATATAGGCACTGAGGCCCATTTGTGACACTGATTTTCCCCGTAGTCCACTGTGTAAAGTGGACGCAAAGTTCACAACCCCCGTGGACAGGATGCCGGTCCTTTGGCTGGTACCCATTTACAGCTAGGTAGACTGAGACAATGTCCATCAAGTATTTTGTCCAAGGTCTTAGACAAGTAGCATGATCAGTAATCGAAGTCAGGTTTACATATTGGTAGTTCAACTCCTATCCAACTGAGCTACCTGCTGTTGTTTTGTGCTGTTGTTTTTTTTTTTTTTTGCTGTTCTTTCAGACTCTCCCTTTTTTTAACCACAACAGATCTGCTATGGGTCTGCATGTTGAGTTGGCACAAGTTTTAAGCCGGATGCCCTTCCTAATGCAACTCCACCTGACAATGGAGAGCAGACAGGGGTGGCCTTGAACTGGGAACCTTCTGGTCTGGAATGAAGCATACTAACCGCTTGTCCACCACTGACACAAAAATTTCAATGATTGTATTGACTTATCTTATATTACGCTGTCTTATGCTTGCACAGTATAACTGGATTAAGCTTTTGATGCTTTTGCCAAAGTTACAGTAACAATAGTTCAGTGACAGTTATGAGAGCAGTTTATGCAATTCTTAAAAAAAACACACACAAAAAGTACATCATTCAAAATATTTTGCATGGCACAGCAACACAGTCTGAGTAAATGATACATTTTCACAGTATATTAATTTTCCGTATGCAGGGCAGAGAAGCCTTATTTTGGCAATGGACACCACAGACTGGATATTGAAATATTCAGCCATTACCAACCATAAAGCAGAAAGCAGCACACACACTCATATTATTTTTTGGGTATATATTATTCACAGCATCTTCATGAAGGCTCCAGATGCATCAGTCTTAACTACTGCATCCATTGCATCCTGGCCTACAAATCAGCTAACAGCTTGTCAAAAGCTGTCAAGTACAAATGAGAAACAGTGGTACCGCTGTTCCATTACTAAAATACTAGGAACCATATCAATTCTTAATGTGTACTACATTGTAGGCAGCGCCACTGCCTGGAGGTTTTATGTGCGATTTAACTGCTGCAATGTCAAAATTATTACATGGAATAAATATCGTGAAGTACTGGTGTGGGTGTATATAAACTAAACTATAATATATGCAAAAGACAAATACAGAGGCAAAGCTTACACAGGGTGCACAAATTTAGTCAGCAGTTTTAGATGGAAATACTCTTACCGTGTAGAATATCTCGACAAGGCTTTAGCCCAGAAAATACAGCTGGAAAATGTGGTCGTCTTATAATCAGGGCCATCTTATATTCAGGCTAATATGGTATTGATACTGTACGTATCACAAAGAAATCCTACTGCTACCATGAAAGTCTTAGTATATCGAGGAGATCAAGGATGCTTGCGAGATTTTGTTCTTGAAATATTTCCTAATAATAATATTTCAGCACCACAATGGTCAACTAACCATTTACTATGACAGCCACTTAATATGTGTGAACAGGGTTAGTTAGCAATGAGACTATCAGCTTTGTGTAAAGTCACCAATTAGCCAACCAACAACCTTTTAGTTAAGCCTCTAATGCCTCTTCAAATATATTCATCAAATAAATATTTATGACTTCAATTAACAAGGAAATTCTTAACGCCAAGTACTTGTTCTTTATAATATGGGAAGGGGACAAACTTGGAAAATTTTGCAGTCCCTAAAGCTACGGCCACTTCCGTTAAGGTGCTATACACTTCTGAATTCATAACAAGGCTCTAAGCCAGGGGTAGGCAACAAGGGTCAATACCATGCAGGTTTTCCTTGAGAACAATCACCTCAACGGGTGGGATTACTGACCTGCTGAGTAAAATTGAAAAAAAAAACAAAAAAATTTAAAATTTAAAAAAAATTTAAAAATTAAAATTTAAACACCTGATCATCAATGAAATCACCTAGTGAGGTGATCAGTACCAAGGAACCCTGCAAATAACTTTGTTTTTACTGGTTTTGAGTGAGGGGCAGATTGAGGGTTAGGCTTTAATTTCTCCAAAACAGATAAAAAGTGTGGAAATTTGAAACACTAGTAAACTTTGAGCTTCCAAAAGTCTTGTGCAGTTGCACAATACCAATACTGTATGACTCCAATTCAGAAATTGTTCATCATCTCAAACTGTGTAGCACCATATTAATTTGTTTTGGATGCTCCCATTTTTGCTTATGATCACTGCAGTGGATCTCATATGGTTCATGTTTTATGCCTTTTGTCCTTCCTGACACAGCTGTAGGTATACATGGAGAATGGTGCATAGGCAGCCTTGAAAAAGGGATTGTTTCATTGGGAGGTGTGCAAGCTAACTGCTTGCACCAGCGTCCCATCCATCACAAATTAGATGCTTATCTGTTCAGTTCAGTTTAAGGTAATATTTCAAAAAATGGACCTGGGCGGTATCTGAATTCTGCCACTGTGCAAGACATCCCATAAGCAATATTATTCCATTTTACAAACTTTATATTCCTTTACAAAAAAAATAAAATCATAACCCAAGCCCATTTAAGACAAAATAACTTACTACTTGTAAGAGTGTTTCATGATGCACAACACAAAATGGCTAATACACATCCAAAATGTCCTTGTATTTAGTAAAACTATCAGATACTTTTACAGCTGTCTAATTGTTAAACCATCTGATCTTTTTATATATGTTTAATTGATAAAACCAAAGTATTCATGTCTATTTGGAAAAAGAATCAACATGATGGAACACACTGTTTTATTGTGTGAAACTACACTACATTCATAAACACACACTATAAGATTTTTACATAACAACCATGAATGCACCGCGAACAGACACCGCCCATTTTCACCACTCTGCAGTCAGCTTACATAGACACTGACTCAAGCCAGGTTAAGGACTGCCCATATGGGGGTGGCTTAGTCTGAAGTAATAAAAGTTAGGGAACAAAGGAAGTCAGGGGTTCTTTGTTCCTGCATGGTGTTTGCATGGACCGGTTCAAGATGCCAGCACTGAACTAACTCTGTATCAGTGTAACAACTATTTCCAATACAATATCTAAACTTTGAAGTCTGTTTCCTGTCCAATTCTTTTTGGAGGCCTAAAAGAACCTAACATACTGAGATGTCATGTTCAAACTGTTATCCCAAAGCTGGAAGCATGCAGCACCATACTAGAAATGGTAGCCAGTTTCAGGAGCGCAATAACAATTTTCGTTTGACCAAGTGTGCATGTCATGCAGAACAGCTACCAGTGCAGTTCCAAATTAAACATTTACCTTTGACTTACTAACAATAACATGTTTACCTATAACTACCAACTAGGCACCTATCTTCCACTTTAGTAAGCTAGTAGCATCACGACCAGCTTGGCTAGGCTCAGCTACAGTTAGCAACTAGGCCTTTACCAACCCCAGAGCAAGCGCACAGGCGACAGTGGTAAGGAAAAACTCCCTCTGATGATTTGAGGAAGAAACCTCAAGCAGACCAGACTCAAAGGGGTGTCCCTCTGTTTGGGCCATGCTACTGACACAATTCACAAAACAATTTATAAAACGAATATACAGGAAAATTTGCCGGTGCACAGGACGGGAGGTTGCAGAAGAAGACACCACTTTAAGATAATTTAGATAATTTAAGCCGACATCATAATCCCTGTTTTGTTTGACACAAGCCGTCCCCATGTTGATGAAGAGGTCAGACAATCATGAGTTGGACTCTACTAATGCACGCTTCAGATACCAAGCTTCAAAGCACTTTCTGCTGAAGTTGATGGACTTGATGGACAGCAATTATAACCTGATGGAACTAAATCTGTAAACAGAGATTTTGCACCCATAAGTCTTATATGTGCTTATGGAACTCCATGCCTGCTCACTCCAACAACATACGTATGAGACAAGTTGACGAGATGATAGGGAAACCTACACGGATTTAGAGAAACTGGTTTCATTTATCCTAAATCAGACATTCAGAAAAAGAAAAAAAAAACACTTCTGCCATCCCAGGAACATCTATATGTAGATTTTTGACCAGATTTCATTCTACATGCAGCTGAAAACTAATGACCGCTCTCCGTTGACTTAATGAGGTCAGTTGAAACTGGACCGGAAATATGCATCTGATTGGCTCAACCCACTGTACTGTGAAAATAGGCAAACTTCCTATTTACACAACACCATGAAAATCGTCAGTTAGATTTCAGTTGGTTAGGTTGTACAATTTACCTGATAGCAAACAACGCTTTACTTTTAAATCTTTAATCGTGTTGAGATATGCTCACGGAATGGATCAAAGTGAAATGAGTTCCATATGGAACCAAGTTAGCAGTCAGAGAAAAGCATTTTGGAATCATTTATGATACTTCCAACCTGTTGTGTTCAAAGTGAAAGAAGAATCCTACATTTAAATTATTAAGACAACTAAAATTTTGCTTTCCCTCCTTTGCCTGGACAAGATTTACTTTGAAGGAACCTAAAGCTGAAAACTGTCCATTTTTTTTTCTTCAGAAGGTAGTTAGCAAACTGAGCGCCACTAGCTAGTTGAAACAAAGTGCATGCTGCATTCTTTTTCTTAAGTGCTTGCTACCTACATCAAAAAAACACATACAAAAACTTAAAACTGTCAGTTTTGAATAGCACCCTCTAGAGAACAAGACAGAAACAGCGATATGGGTAAATCAGCCTCGGTCTCCCGCACACACCTCCTGAATTCAAAGGCTATCAGCTGCAGAATACAAATGGACCAGAGAATGCCAACAAAACACAGCAATTACTGCAGAAGAAAAAAAAATACTGCAAAATACATCTATTTGACCAAGGGAAAAAAAAAAAATTGTATGCTATTTATCTTGCTGGTGGCAAATATAGCATGAGTTACTGAGGAATACATTTCTGAGCCCTTTGGGGACGGGACAATGGGCACAAAATGATATTGTGAAATTTGAAAGGCAGCAGGCAGCACATCCAGTCAGAGAGAGAAATGAAGCAACACATTCAAAAATATCACTTTCACTATCTAAATGGTTGTTGCTTTGTAAAAGCCTGGGTAAACATTGTTGTTCAACAATAGTATGTTGTGGATTAAAACTCCTGGATCTTCAGTGGCTGTGAATAAAATCATTAAATTACACCGACCTGAAATAAATATGTGATTACAAAAAAAAAAAAAAAAAAAAAAAAAAAAAAAAAAAAAAAAAAAAAAAAAGCAAAACAAAACAAAAAACCTATCCCAGCTGCAGTTTGATTTCAACTTTAAAGCCACAGTGTGCAGGATTTAGGAGTGTTTATTAGCAAAAATGCAATATACAGTAGTGTTCAGAATAATAGTAGTGCTATGTGACTAAAAAGATTAATCCAGGTTTTGAGTATATTTCTTATTGTTACATGGGAAACAAGGTACCAGTAGATTCAGTAGATTCTCACAAATCCAACAAGACCAAGCATTCATGATATGCACACTCTTAAGGCTATGAAATTGGGCTCTTAGTAAAAAAAAGTAATAAAGGGGGTGTTCACAATAATAGTAGTGTGGCATTCAGTCAGTGAGTTTGTCAGTTTTGTGGAACAAACAGGTGTGAATCAGGTGTCCCCTATTTAAGGATGAAGCCAGCACCTGTTGAACATGCTTTTCTCTTTGAAAGCCTGAGGAAAATGTGACGTTCAAGACATTGTTCAAAACAACAGCATAGTTTGATTAAAAAGTTGATTGTAGAGAGGAAAACTTATACGCAGGTGCAAAAAATGATAGGCTGTTCATCTACAATGATCTCCAATGCTTTAAAATGGACAACAAAACCAGAGATGCGTGGAAGAAAACAGAAAACAACCATCAAAATGGATAGAAGAATAACCAGAATGGCAAAGGCTCACCCATTGATCAGCTCCAGGATGATCAAAGACAGTCTGGAGTTACCTGTAAGTGTTGTGACAGTTAGAAGACGCCTGTGTGAAGCTAATTTATTTGCAAGAATCCCCTGCAAAGTCCCTCTGTTAAATAAAAGACATGTGCAGAAGCAGGGGCAGTCCTGGAGGCAGGCCGACCGGGCAGCCGCCCGGGACGGCATCGCGGGGGGGAGGGGGGAGCACGACCCTGCGAAAAAAACAAAAAAAAAACCTGTCCAAAAAGCAAGCAAACAAACAAACAAACAAACAAACAAACAAAAAAAAAAACGGGGTGGGGGGGGTTTGTGGTTACATTATGGCAGAGCGGCACCCCCATCTTCCCCCTCCCCCCCGTCCCATGGTGGGAGGCGCGCATCTGGTGCCTGTACAATCCACTGTCCTCAGATCACATCATCATCTGTTATAACGCTCTGCTCTATTTTTGTATAATATTTCAAATAAAGGTTTCGAAATTCTCTACATTCCCATTAGGTTTGATTCTATGTTGTGTATGATGAACCGAAGGAATTCCCAAGATTACGGTGGTCGTGGTGGTCAATTGGTCAAGTTGAAATGGTTCAGCGACAGTCTCACCTCTCGCGTTAGGTGAGCAACGCTGCACAGTGCAGAGTTCGTGCAGGGGGAGGGGGGAATCATTCAATGTTTGGACGAGGAAGTGATCGAAACGGAGTAAGACATAATCATGGATAGGAAACGATCAAAGCCATCAGGTGCCCAATTTCGAAAGAAAAAGAAAGAAGAAGAGGAGAAACGAGCAAAGGAAAAAGGTATGTATTGATTTATGTATCGATTTCAGTGAGTGACATGATGAATTAGTGGCCTAACCAGCCTGATAATGTCTGCTAAATCGGACGGCCTAGCCGAAATTAATTTCAGCATAAGATTAGGCTTAAACTTTTAAAGTTATTGCTGTCATCACCTTGGGTTAACGTTGGGCTCTGTGAACAGAATGGTAGCCCCATAATACACGCCGACGCCGTTCCACCAGTGGAACGCTGTAATAGTCATTGAAATGTTGACTACCAAGTACTACACTACTACAGAGGTGATTGCTCTAAGACTGCAAGGGAAGCTCAGCTTCCCCTAAAATGTAAAAAAATAAGTGATCAAATATATACTACTGTGTGTACATGTCATTGATTAAATATGCGCTACAACGCGCTCAACTTGTGTTCAGAATCAGCTTCTTATCACTGGTAACAACGCGGCTTTCCTCTCACTCAAACCCGCAGCTTCACAGTGCTTTAAACAGCGTGGACGCTGAGTTCAACAGCGAAGCAAAGCATGCAGCGAAACGAGACGAGTCATTGGATAAATGCTGGGCTTTGTCCCGCACATCGGACGCTCAGCATGTCTGGGGGTCTATGGGGCAGTGGGCTGGCCTCGGCTGGCCCGGACGCTCAGCTTCTCCATGATGATTGGATGATCTGTCTGAGGCTGAATCCCTTTTTGATTGACAGCGAAATGAGCGAATCAGTGATCTTTTGGTGTAAACATCCGTGGGAGCATTTTTTAATTTTCATTCTGTTCTGAGTTGAACTGGAGACTTTCCTAATCCTCTTAGCGGCATTTTCTTTGTTAAAAACGACTAGCGACAAATCGAGCTTCTATTTCTGGTGGGGTTTTTTGTAGCTGCTTGTGTTTGGAGACTGACTTCTATCACTCTTTCTGACTTCTATCGCAGTTTCTGTCCCTACCAAGCAGCGGGTGCTGCTGAGCTCCTCCACCGTCACAAAGCACTCACAGGAAGACAAACTTCACACTAGCCTCGTGCCAGTCCCAGCTAGCGAGCTAGCTAGGTAGCAAGCTGCACATAATGGCAGACAATTTGAATGTTGTGGACCGGATTTTGGCTAAGCCATTTGATAGTCTTCCTTACGAAGAAGCCATGGCTGCTGTCATGGCTTCAGCTCTCAATGGTTTGCAGGCCAAAGTTAAAGCAATAGCCCCCAGTGCAATGTTTGTGCATTGCTATGCACACAGACTGAATCTGGTTCTGTCTCAGGGGGCTAAATGCTTATCTGAGTGGAGAATATTTTTTGCGTCACTCTCTGGGTTTGCCACATTTTTCTCAAAATCCACAAAGAGGATGTCTTTTCTTGAGTCTGCAGGCTGCTCAAGGTTGCCCAGAAATGCTCCTACTAGATGGAATTTCACATCACAGATAGTGAGCACTGTGGCGAACAATTATGATGCCCTCCTGTAAACTTCTGTATATAGACTGTTTTCCTCTTACTTCTTTTGCACTTCTTGTTATTTATGACAAATTATTATGGTTTGCCATTTTTGCCTTTAAAGAGTGTTAACTTCTTCACTTGTTGCTTCTTGTTACTTATGATACACAATAGTGTTTGTTATTTCTTCTTATGTGTACAGTAATGGGTATAGAATTTACCTCTGTCGTTAGTTCATTTATTTATGATACATGATTGCGCTTTATCATTTTTTCCACTTTAATGTATAGGTTTTTTTGTACACTTTTTGTCACTTCATGGTATTCTGTAATATACAGATTGTTTAACTTCTTTTGTTATTTATATGGTGCGACTTTAATGGAGGTTTAAGTCTTGTTCATTATGATGAATGGTACTCTATGATAATGAAAAGTGCACTCTGTTGGTAAAACTGAACGACTTATGAATATTTTGACCATCGGGTGGTGCTGTAGTGTAGTTGTGCTTTCTTAAATACCTGTACTGTACATAGTTGTAATGTGAAGTCACTGAGTCTTTTGTTTTTTTATGTTCAAAAACTTTATTGAAGTCATTATTGTTTATCTTTGTGTTTGTTATTGCAGTAGTCATTAAAACCGGAAATTTGTTCTTGAAAATAGCTGTTGTGAGTTAATTTGTGGGATTGTGGGTGTTCTGGATGAAGGTGTGGGGGGGCGGAGATGGTGGCCACGTTAGTGTGCGCGGGGGGGCGCACGCAGGAGGTTTCGCCTGGGGAGTAAATCACCCTAGGACTGCCACTGTGCAGAAGAGGTTACAATTTGCCAAAGAACATATCAACTGGCCTAAAGAGAAATGGAGGAATATTTTGTGGACTGATGAGAGTAAAATTGTTCTTTTTGGGTCCAAGGGCTGCAGACAGTTTGTGAGACGACCCCCAAACTCTGAATTGAAGCCACATTTCACAGTGAAGACAGTGAAGCATGGTGGTGCAAGCATCATGATATGGGCATGTTTCTCCTACTATGGTGTTGGGCCTATCACATACCAGGTATCATGGCTCAGTTTGGATATGTCAAAATACACGAAGAGGTCATGTTGCCTTATGCTGAAGAGGACATGCCCTTGAAATGGGTGTTTCAACAAGACAATGACCCCAAGCACACTAGTAAATGAGCAAAATCTTGGTTCCAAACCAACAAAATTAATGCCTCGCAGATGTGAAAAAATCATGAAAAACTGTGGTTATACAACTAAATACTAGTTTAGTGATTCACATGATTGCTAAAAAAGCAGTTTGAACATAATAGTTTTGAGTTTGTAGTGTCAACAGCAGATGCTACTATTATTGTGAACACCCCCTTTTCTATTTTTTTTTTTACTTATAGCCCAATTTCATAGCCTTAAGAGTGTGCATATCATGAATGCTTGGTCTTGTTGGATTTGTGAGAATCTACTGAATCTACTGGTACCTTGTTTCCCATGTAACAATAAGAAATATACTCAAAACCTGGATTGACCTTTTTAGTCACATAGCACTACTATTATTCTGAACACTACTGTATATTTCAAAATATATTATATACATTTCAAAAATCATCTGTTAGTGAGTAATTAATTACCTGCAACTATAAATCAATAAGTTTTCATAAGCTTAGAATGACAAAGGTTTGCCGTAGTTACTTTGAAAAGTTCATAAGTTACGTTTTTAGTTACTTTAAACAGTTACTTTATTAGGAACTGCTGACAACTTGTAACTAATAAGCAGTGGTAGGCACAGATAACCAAAAAACTAGCTTTGATAACTGCTAATCAGCTAACTAAAACGTTATCTTTTATAACGCTAAACCGATAAACCACCAAAAAAAATTATTGGAAGCTACAGCTAACAAAGGCGATCACAAACCCAAACACAGCCAATGAGTCAACACTCACTGTGCACCCTGGCCACTGGTGTAGGGAAGCATCATTTACCTTGACAGCATACAGTGGTCCAGCCATAGGCAAATGTCTTGAAAAGGAAAGCAGGTTTGACCTATGGTTTTGATTTATAAATCAAATTAGTCCAGATAGAATAACTACATAAATGTCAACTGTAATTTGTACAAAATGAAAATATAAGACATATCTTTTAATTTTTAAATAATGCACTAATTCTGAACTTTTGAACAAAACACACACAGATGCCCAAAGGGATTATGGGTAAACTGAGCCTCCGTTCACACTGGTTGATTCATTCATTCTATTTAAAAACCAACACAAGTCAATGTAAAGTGTGTGTTGGTGTTTACAAATAAATAGTTACTTTTCTGAGTACTCAAACTTAAAAATAACCATGGTAGATAACTAGTTACTTCATTAGTTACATTCAGCAGCTGCCAACAAGTTGTTCGCAGCTACTAATGAAGTAACTGTTTAAAGTAACTGTAAAATGTAGCTGTTTAAAGTAACTAATAAAGTAACTTTTCAAAGTTACTATGGCAGCACTGAGAATGAGCCCTTAATATCTAGATGGGAGCAGGTCCTCTCAGTGGCAGCTCCAGGAAATTTTTGTTGGGGGGGCTGAGGGGGAGCTTGGGTAAAAGTTGGAGGGGCTCCACAATATGTTGTCGAAATGAACAATATATAGTAAAGTGCTTTATAAATACCAAGGTATATGTTTTAGTCACCCGTGCTCCTCGAAAATGTGGTATCAATGCACACACACATCACTTAGAATGATTGCAAGTTCAGTAAACTTGCACATAGGCATAAATAAAGATAAGTGAAGTTTTAAGAGTGGCCGTAATAAATATTTAGGAAAGCTAAATTTTTGGAGTATGGCTTTAAATTTGTCTCATTAATACTTGCAAATGCACAGAGCGTGATTTACAAATATCCTTTGATTTCTGTTTGTGAAGGGTGATTCAGCATTGGTGGATAACCGAACACACACATTCATCACTTTGCTCAGTTACACAATATTGAGACATTCTCAGGGCAAAACTGCATTTGAGATCCACATATATGTCAGTTGCTATTCACATTATTGGCAGAATTATTGGGGGGTCTGAGGGGGGGCTTGGCTCATTATTGAGTGGGTTTAAGCCCCCCCAAGCCCCCCCTTGGCGCCACCACTGGGTCCTCTCATGTAAGCGACCGTGTTACCGCCATGTTAATACAGCAGCCCAAAAGAGCCAGAAGACTGAAGAAAAAAGATTGATTGGTGCATGCTCACCTTTCAATTTTCTATGGCTACTTGTGCAGGCTACCAAACTTGAGAGCAATTATTTTATGAAATGAAGGATCATATATATTGATTATCACAAGAGAAGACAAGAGAGTGTGAATCCCCTTCACTAAAGAAGCAATAACATGAACGGAAAGAAAATTGTGACCGCTAGCATAACCTGGCACATTCTGCAACATCTCCACTAGATGATGCTAAATCTTACACACTGTACCTTTAATTTAATCTATACCATAGCAAAAGCTACACCAGAATCATAGTGTCCCTTCAGTTGGGTTACTCTGGCAGCCAGCATCAGCAGCAAACCAGTGGCCACTTCCAGGCTGTAGGAGAGCCAGGCTATGGCAAAGGACCAGCCAAAGGACACGTCCACATAAGTGAGGTTTTCTGGGGGCACGATGCGCTGGAACTCTTCCATGGCCTGCTGTGAGTATCTGATGTAGATGCTGATCCCACACAGGGTAAAAAGACCTGTTGATACAGAGATACAGACACAATGTGAGCAAAAAATTTCACATCTCAGGATATGCTAAAGTATGCTCGGCCGTGTGAAGGTGCCTTGACACTTGCACGCATTTAACCCCGCACTTCCGCACAATTCATTGTGAGAATGCCACCTGCTATGTTTCTATCTGGATGCCGCACTTTGTGCTGCTGCACACTGCGTATATAAAATAATTATTTTGCAGCAGATTAATCATTTTCTCTCAGAGTTTGGCTGAAGAAAACACCTCTAATCGCTTCTGGAATCACAGAGGATCGTTCCAGCAGCAGCTTCTCTCTCTCTCTCTCCTGCGCATCATGAGGTGGAGAACACATTTGGAATACTCTAAAAGGTAAATATTTGTACAACCTCAATTCCAGTGAAGTTGGGATGGTGTGTGAAATGTAAATAAAAGCAGAATACAATGATTTGCAAATCCTCTTTGACCTATATTTAATTGAATACATGACAAAGGCAAGATATTTAATGTTCAAACTGATAGACCTTTTTGTTTTTGTGCAAATATTTGCTCATTTTAAAATGGATGCCTGCAACACATTTCAAAAAAGTTGGAACAGGGCACCAAACAACAGGGAAAGTTGATGAAGCGCAAAATATGACAACGGAGACACTAGACTGTTGAACAACTGAAGTCGTACATCAAGCAAGAAGAATTCCACCTACAAAGCTTCAACAATTAGTGTCCTCAGTTCCCAAATGCTTATTGAGTGTTGTTAGAAGGAAAGGTGATGTAACACAGTGGTAAACATACCACTGTCCCAGCTATCAGTATGAACATTAAATATCTTGTCTTTGTGGTATATTCAGTTGAGTATAGGTTGAAGAGCATTTGCAGATCATTGTATTCTGTTTTTATTTACATTTTACACAACGTCCCAACTTCATTGGAATTGGGGTTGTATTTAAATTTTCACATAAAGTTCACACAATTAATGCATAACAGAGATTTTGAACAATTCAAAATTTGTAGCGCATGGCCTCGATTCACCCTAATTAAATACATACATTAATGCTTTCTCAACAAAAACCTGAGGTTTGAGCTGAGGACAGAGACTGTGCTTTCACTCTCAACTGAGAAATTCCTGGTGCCCATCTGGAAGATAAGCTTTGGACACCTCCCCCTGAAGGCCCCAACTCTTGCTCCACAACAGGCCTGTAACTCAAAGTTCTTCAAAGGAACCCTTGCTTGTTTACCGGTTAAATTTCAGTCACTATGAATTACATGACATTATAATGGCTTCACATCAGAATCTGAACTTACTCAGGCCCAAAGAGTCGATCTTTTATGGCCTCACGCCAAGGCCAGAACCTCTCAAGACTGCAAGAGGATCTCTCCACTGATAAGACTTGGTCATAAACTTTGGGCCTTGACAACCAGCTATTATCTCTAAGTGAAGCTAAAGATCTTTGCTTAAGCCTCCACAGCATGTCTTTTTCCTGGTTCTCTCCCTCAGCCCCAACCAGTCCCAGCAGAAGACTGCCCCCCCCTGAGCCTGGTTCTGCTGGAGGTTTCTTCCTGTTAAAAGGGAGTTTTTCCTTCCCACTGTAGCCAAGTGCTTGCTCACAGGGGGTCGTTTTGACCATTGGGGTTTTACATAATTATTGTATGGCCTTGCCTTACAATATAAAGCGCCTTGGGGCAACTGTTTGTTGTGATTCAGCGCTATATAAAAAAAATTGATTGAAAATAAAAAATTACATCAGTATTATTTTATTCATATATAAAAACTTCTAATGTTGTTTGTATTGATTAATCAAACAAAATGCTTTGCATGTAATCATTCCATTTTATTGACATGTGTTCCTTGTAACTGATGTATGTGTTTAAGTGTGATCTTTCTGCATTATCAATATGCTGATGGTGATGTATTGTGTTTATCCAAAGGAGGTGTTTAAGTGACTATTAATAATGTGTATCCATTTGAGTGTCTTAGAATAAATGTAGTAAGTAAGTAAGTCCCTTCGGCTGCTCCCTTGTTTGCACTTGGGGTCGCCACAGCAAATCCAAGGTGGATCTGCATGTAGAATTGGCACAGGTTTTACGCCGGATGCCCTTCTTGACGCAACTCCACATTACATGGAGAAATGTGGCAGGGGTTAGAATAAATAGTATGCCAAAATAGTTAATGTTTTTAAATAATTGAATCATTTTTGTCTGCCTTTCTAACACATGAAGTTTTCTGTGAAATTACACACACTAAATGGACGGAGTTTAATGATGTAAGTCCCCTTTAAAAGTTAGAACAGAGTTTCCCTCTCTCGTCTCCCGCTCTTGTAACTCTCTTGGAGCACTCTGCAACTCTCTTCCTCTCTTCTTTTCTTCTTAAATGCTTAAATTCATTTTTGGGTCAACAAGGCCCCATGCTAACTAAGCTAAAGCTACCACGTGGCTTCATTGATTCATTGTTATTCTTTGACAAACTTTTAACAAAGTAATAGCCTGACGTTTTAAGATCCATCAAGTCTTTCAAATTTTTAAGAGAACTTCCGAGCTGAACTTTTCAAAATAATAGCGAATTTACAGAAAAGCGACTTTCCTTTTCTGGCTAATTTTACAGCGCTGCTTTTAACGTTTTACTTTTTCTAAATTCACAAAGACTTTTAATCTGGCTCCAGTAAACTTTTTAAAAGCTACCAGAAACCATGTTCAACAAATGCCTTCCACGTCTGGGGTCCAACAAGCTGACGACCTGACTGCAAGCAGCCATCCTGTTGGTAAAGCCAGCCGACACAAGCCTTTGGGATCACCCGGGGAGACCACTGAGTTAACCCCTGACCCAAGTGAGCGCGCCGCAAACAGCCTACATCAACGACGGACGGATGGGTCATCCGAACCACCTCTTCAACGGATCAGCTAAGTGACCCAGTTAAAGGGTCCAGAAAAAGGGTTTTGTTGTCAATGGATGCAAAGTGGCTTCTTCTTTTTAAACATATTCATATGTTTGATAATTTTCTTAATAATAATTGGCTTCAAATTTCATCACTAAATTCTAATCAGATTTATTTACTTAAAGTCTTTAAGCTTTATCTCTCCACTTTCTTTCATCATCTCATGAGTAAGCAAATTGTTTCCAAAACACAAAAATGCCAGTAAAATGTTCATTTCTTGTATAATTGTAAATAAAATGTAATGTATTTCTGCTGTGGTTCATTTTTGTGTTCAGAAGGAAATCTTTGGTGAATCGTATCGTAGAATTCAGACTTTCAGACCTGAGACTGATTAATTAAATTGAGACTGATTGATTAATTTGAGACTGATAAATTAATGAATGTTTAAAGTACCTATGCTTTAAATAGGTGGTGCCCCTGAGGAGATTAGAATAATATCTAATCAAATAATAATTATTAAACCCTCAAATTGTTAATTATTTTGGTGACCCATTAAATGAGGTCGAGGCCAATCTAATTTGGGAGTTTAGCAATACTTTCAGTACATATTTATTGGTCCCTCCATTGCGAGGCATGTAATTTTGCTACATGTATAATGGTGCCCGCGTGTGAGGCCATTTAGAATTTTGCTACATTGTAATGGTGCCCCTGTGAGGTACCATTCATTCCAAACAATGAAATTAAATTAATTGCACTACAATTTTCTTTGCGTACTTGAATGAAGGTGCGCACAGTTAACAATGGTTTACAATGAGTTTACTCTCGTGCACGGCAGATTGCGTACCTGTGCGTGGATCAAATTCGTGCAAGTGTCAAGGCACCTTGAGCATGTAATCAATGAAAGAGTGTGTAGAAAGAATGTGACCTACTGACCCCTTAAAATAGGTCACAGTTAGCCACCTTTGAACCTGTCCAAGGTCTGTGTCCCAAGAATATTTCCTGTGAATTTGAAGACCCTGGCAGTAATAGGGATGGAGTTATGCTGAGCACACACAGATGGACAGAGGGACGCAAACTCTTTGCAATACCCGATGTCCATATTTTGGCCTTGGGCAAAATTTAGGTGTATTTAACCAATTTTTACTATGATGCTATTACATTATTGGTGTCAGGCAACACTCTTGACTCCCAAAGCCTGCCCTGCATGGTCTCATTCTACTTCTGGAGTTGCATCATGAAGAGCATCTGTTGTAAAACTTGTGCCAAATGAACATGTGGATCCATTCTGGATCAGCTGTGGTGACTCTGAGCAACCTGGAGAACATATAATTACAACATATAATTACCAACATATAATTACAATGACATCATTGTGTAGCTGGCGAACATTCATTTGCCAAAATAATGATATTCCCATAATCTTTTGAGGATTTTAAACTACATGAATAATCGATTTACTTGGGCATTTATTGTACTCTTAATTTTAGGATTTCAGCAGCTTCACTAAAGCCATTATTATGCAAATTATTTTGGCAAAGTGATTGTAAAATTAATCGGAGGTGCCTCTGGTGTGTGAAGTTTCTGTCGTGATTTGTTTTTAAATTATGTTCCCTGACAGAACCAATCTCCCATATAGTGTTTACTGTGGAGATTGGCTGACCAGAATAACCTGCAATTGATTGTTGACCCCTAAATATCTTGAATACTGAGTTCTACGTGTGATTCCTGCCTGAGGTTTAGTACGGGACTGAAGAAGAGGGAGGCCTGACACGCTTCAGAACGGGGTTGTTTTCTGCTGCAAGTAACCTCTGTTAATTTTCTGATCATTTAAGATGACAGCTGCAGGTTTCATCCTCCAATGGGTTACAAGTGGTGTGCTTCATTTGCAAAACAGGCACAAGGGAAAGAAGAACAGAAATATGTGACAAAGGATGGCCTGGCTTGCAAACCACGTCATCCAAAGGTCAAAACTTGTACAATCAGGGACAGCTGTAACTCTGGGGGTTACAGCCACAGATTGTAAACCCATCCTGGAGGTAGTGTGGGAAGTTAGATACGAACTCTGTAGTCTGGGACGGTCCTGGAGGCGGGCCGACGCGGGGGGGGGGGGGGGTGGGCGTCATGATCGTGCAGGGGAAAAAAAAAAAAACGGGGTGGGGGGATTGTCCTGTTCGTGGTTACAACGCGCTCAACTTTTGTTCAGAATCAGCTTCTTATAACTGGTAACGAAGCGGCTTTCCCCTCACTCATTCCCGCAGCTTCACAGTGCTTTAAACGGTCCACAGAGTTCAATAGTGACACAAAGCATGCAGCGAAACGAGACGAGTCATTGGATAAATGCTGGGCTTTGTCCCGCCCATCGGACGCTCAGCGTGTCTGGGGGTCTATGAGGCAGTGGGCTGGCCTCGGCCAGCCCGGACGCTCAACTTCTGCATGATGATTGGATGATCTGTCTGAGGCTGAATCCCTTTTTGATTGACAGCAAAATGAGCGAATCAGCGATCTTTTGGTGTAAACATCCGTGGGAGCATTTTTTAATTTTCATTCTGTTCTCAGTTGAATTGGAGACTTTCCTAATCCTCTTAGCGGCATTTTCTTTGTTAAAAACGACTAGCAACAAATCGAGCTTCTATTTCTGGTGAGTTTTTTGTAGCTGCTTGTGTTTGGAGACTGACTTCTATCACTCTTTCTGACTTCTATCGCAGTTTCTGTCCCTACCGAGCAGCGGGTGCTGCTGAGCTCCTCCACCGTCACAAAGCACTCACAGGTGGACAAACGTCACACTAGCCTCGCGCCAGTCCCAGCTAGCGAGCTAGCTAGGCAGCAAGCTGCACATAATGGCAGACAATTTGAATGTTGTGGACCGGATTTTGGCAAAGCCATTTGATAGTCTTCCTTACGAAGAAGCCATGGCTGCTGTCATGGCTTCAGCTCTCAATGGTTTGCAGGCCAAAGTTAAAGCAATAGCCCCCAGTGCAATGTTTGTGCATTGCTATGCACACAGACTGAATCTGGTTCTGTCTCAGGGGGCTAAATGCTTATCTGGGTTTGCCACATTTTTCTCAAAATCCACAAAGAGGATGTCTTTTCTTGAGTCTGCAGGCTGCTCAAGGTTGCCCAGAAATGCTCCTACTAGATGGAATTTCACATCACGGATAGTGAGCACTGTGGCAAACAATTATGATGCCTCCTGCTAACTTTTGAGATGATCATTGCAGATAAGTCCATGGATGATGACACATTAGACTGTGCCAATTTCTTTGTGTTTGTTATTGCAGTAGTCATTAAAACCGGAAATTTGTTCTTCAAAATAGCTGCTTTGAGTTAATTTGTGGGATTGTGGGTGTTCTGGACGAAGTTAGTGTTTTCATGGGTGGTGGGGCGGAGGTGGTGGCCATGTTAGTGTGTGCGGGGGGGAGGGGGGGGGGGGCGCACGCAGGGGGTTTCGCCTGGGGAGTAAACCACTCTAGGACTGCCACTGTCTCTAGTCATCATTTTAATACACAATTTTTATGTGAAAGTCTGGAAATCTTCTGAAGACAGTGACTTCAGTTACAAGAAGGTGAGTTGTGCACCACAGTAAGCGTACTATCTCAGTGGGCTGTGATTGCTTGCGAACAGCATTTGTGAGAGAATTTCTGAGAATTCACACGATGTTTGCTGGGTGTCGCTATCGCCTCACGCCACACAGGGTGTCCCATGCATCACACTTGAATTTTGAACACTTCAACTTGGCTTGGCAACAAAGGTTCTTGCCACATACTCTCAAAGCCATCGCAGGCATCGCGAAGCCCTCTGAATGTAGTCTCCGCGACTCAATGTGCGAGAATCGTGAGAGGACTATAACAGTGATGACTGAAAGTACATTGTGTGTGATATGAGAAAAAAAAATGAACTGACATTCCTCGTGGAAGTCACGCTGGGAGCATACCAAAATAACTGAGATGATCGGAGAGGAACAGCGTTTCTAGAAGTGGCTGATTGGGTCTGGCAGCCCCTCCACTGTGTAATCTGGATTTATGCTTTTAAATTATTTTGTATAGAGGAGCACAATGGGAATAAGTTCAATACTTTATACAAAAGTGAAATCTTGATCCAGAATCTGGATCCGGATCACCTCAAAAATTCAGTGAAGTCTTCCTTGTCATAATATCTATCTGTGGTCAAAATTTCATCAAAATCTGTGCAGTAATTTTGAATTAATCCTAATAACAGACCAGTGATGCCGGTAACGCGTTACTTAGTAAGTTTACGGCAAGTTTACAGTGCATCCAGAAGGAATTCACAGTGCTTCATTTTTTCCACATTTTAATACAGCATTATTCCAAATTTGACAAAATTCATTTTTCCTTCAAAATTCTACTCAACACCCCATAATGACAACATGAAAAAAGTTTTTTCTGAAAATGTATTAAAAATGAAAAATTAAGACATCACATGTACATAAGTATTCACAACACAGTCTGAGGTCAAAAGTACTCTGGAGCAGGTTTTCATCCAGGATGTCTCTCTGCATTGCTGCATTCATCTTTCCCTCAATCCGTACTAGTCTCTCACTGCCTGCTGCTGAAAAACATCCCACCACCACGCTTCACTGTAGGGACGGTATTGGCTACGTGATGAGCAGTGCCTGGTTTCCTTCAAGCATGACACCTGGTATTCACGTCAAAGAGTTCAGTCTTTGTCTCAGACCAGAGGATTTTGTTTCTCATGAGAGTCCTTCAGGTGCCATTTGGTAAACTCCAGGTGGGCTGCCATGTGCCTTTTACTAATGAGTGGCTTCTGTCTGGCCACTCTACCATACAAGCCTGATTGGTGGATTGCTGCAGAGATGGTTGTTCTTCTGGAAGGCTCTCCTCTCTCCACAGAGGAATGCTGGAGCTCTGACAGAGTGACCATCGGGTTCTTGGTCATCTGCCGTCAGTTTAGACAGGTGGCCAGCTCTAAAAAGAGTCCTGGTGGCTCTGGGGGCCACTGCGCTCATTGGGACCATCAAAGCAGTAGAAATGCTTCTGTACCCTTCTCCAGATTTGAGCCTTGAGACAATCCTGTCTTGGAGGTCTACTGATAATTCCTTTGACTTCATACTTGATTTGCGCTCTGACATGCACTATTAACTGTGGGACATTATATGAAGACAGGTGTGTGCTTTTCCAGATCATGTCCAATTAACTGAATTTACCCCAGGTGGACTTCAGTTAATCTGTAGAAACATCTCAAGGATGATCAGTGGAAACAGGACACACCTGAACTCAATTTGATCTTCATGGCAAAGGCTGTGAATCCATATGATTTCTTAGTTTTTTTGTTTTTAATATATTTACAAAAATCTAAATAAATAAATAAATAAATAAATAAATAAAACTGGTCATTATGGGTTACTGTGTGTAAAAATTTGAGAAAATTATTTCATCCATTTTGTAGTCTGCATCATAAAAAATGTGGGAAAAGTGAAGTGCGGTGAATTGTTTTTTCTGGATACACTGTATATGTATTGATATATTTATAGGTTTATATTGGAAAACATTTGACACAGGGTTAGTTTGGGTTTGTGTGTGTGTGTGTGTGTGTGCGCGCGTGTGTGTGTATGCATTGTTTGTTTTTTTGTTTTGTTTTTTGTCTTACCTTAACTGGCTTTCAGTTGAATAAGGGCAGGACCTCCCTGTAAACCCATGTCAGGTTGAATGTTCTTTTCTATTTTGGAGAGGGCAGGGAGTGAAAACTGACTGGAGAAGAGAGGCAAGGAAGGGCAGTGAGTGTGTGTGTGTGTGTGTGGTGAAGGGAGTGCACATTTCCCACCGCAGCTCTCACCACATGACTGGTGCATGGCGTGAAAAGTCACAGACGTAATGAAACACACCAATTCAATGTGAGAGTTCAGACCAAAATAGATTTGCAAAACAAAAAAGTGATTTGAATTGTATTTCACACCACCTACAAATGAGGCTTGAAACAGATTTGGGAAAAAAAAAAAAAAAGATGTTGGATTGGGTGATGGTGAGACAATAGTTGAACTGCATAAGGCATGTAATCGGAGAGTGATTAGTAATGCAGTTGTGCTTAGTCTGCCCAGCACACCACAGCACAGAGGGTACAGGCTGTGCGTGAATGGGTTTTAAGCAATGAAGCACACTGCACAAAGGTCCTCTGCTGTCCTTAGATATGCTCTGCTGCAGCAGCTGATTTCAGGGACATGCTGAAACCTTCTGATTGGCACATGCATGCAGGAGCTGCCTTTCCAACAACAGATTTCATGCAACTTTTCACTGACTTGCAACATAAACCAAGTTCAAATTGCATATGGGCATAAATCAGGTTTTTATTCACAGTCTGAACAAGGCCAAAGTGAAACAGGTGATGCAGTTCATCCAGCAAAATGGCTGTGGAAAGCACAAATCTTAGAAAGCATGTTATAAATACCATACAAATATTGTTTGTATGACTGCATATGTTATAAATTGCAGTCATTTTGAAGATGGAAATGTCAGATGTGTTGAAAATGTCATTTATGCCTGTGAGAATTTTTTAGAGGCCAGTAAAAACAGGGCTGAAATATAACAGGAATTCCAAAAGCATTCTAAAGGTCATCTCTGGCACTCAGCTCAAACAAAACTTGTTTTTCTATTTCAACCATTTCTCTCTCTCCCTCTCTAAAATACCATGCCAATGAAAGTAATGATGTCGTCAATAAGATAAGTAAGAAATCACTCTTTTTTCTGTTTATTGATCACCATAAGTTGGTTCGTTGGTGGAAAAGCTTGTGTGATGCCTGCCTGCCTTTGTGGACTGATGTGGACAAGACACTGGTTTACCAAGCATGAAATTAGCTGTCTCTTCTTGGAGACACAGGGTGGTTTGCCTGCCAGCACAGACAGGGAAGTACATAATAAGACCTACTACTGGCTTTCATGCATTTCTCTTCAACCACACAGAATTTTACAATCAAATATCTTAGATGCATTCTTTGGTGGATGCTGTATTTATTTGCTCAGCAGATGAACCCTTCACAGCACAGCTACCCCCCCACGCAAACACGAAAAAAAGCAATCCTCCACTGCTGCTGATTCAAGTGCATTCATTCCAACCCTTTACAGATCTATGAAATCAAGCTTCAAATCTTGCAATTCTTCAAACTCATATTAAACCATTCAATCACCAACTGTCGGCACTTTTCAGTCACTGTCAATTATGTCAGGTAATTTATCATTCATAGAAAAAGAGAAAGCACGTCAGATTTGGAGAAACGTGCCCTGCCCTTCAGAGGATCCACTCTGTGGAGCACTCAACAAATCCACGCAGCGTCGGAAAATCTGCCAAGAGAATGAAGGCCTGAGATTTTATCAAAAACATCTGCAAACGTCTGACATAGCAGTTAGCATTACCACACCACAAAATTAAACCTGAATCAACTTCAAAATATGATGTCAGGGGCTGACTGAAAATTTTACATGAACTCAAAATCTGTGTCTTAATTCAGGGCTGCAGCCTTCGAAGGCTGGATTACACATACAGTATATCATTGATGTCCCACAATCAATTTTTTTTTTTTAAAGACAAAATGGTTGGTAAATTAAAAATAACAAAAGGGTTCCATATGTACAATCATAAATAGATAATGTTGCAAAGTGTAATTAAGTAATGAAAAAACATTAGTACATTGTTGTGATGGTAGTTCTGACGCAAACCCATGAATGCAGGCAGTAACCAGAACAGTGTAACAAATATAAGGATAATTATTTGAATATTTATTATACCTTGCAACGGGGCACCACAATAATATGTTGTGAAGTTAAATCACTTAATTTAATAATTTGGGATTAATAGCACCTCACACGGAGGCACTAATATATTATATTAAAATCGGACATTGAATTAAATTGCACTGGACCTCATTCAAAGGGTCACCAAAATAATTAACAATTTTAAGATTTAATATTTTTTTTTAATCAAATGGGCAGACCAGAAATATAAGGAATTTGAATATTAGGGCCTCTTCACACAAGGTACAACTAAGTACAAATCAGGGCAAATCACAGCGGAACAGCTCATATGAGTGAACCACGAAAACATTGAGCCAACAGGCAGGCATGCACAATGCCGCTGTGATGGTTTTGTGCAGGCGGGAACACAGGGGGAGCAGCTGCGTGATGTAGTTACACATTGCGCAGCTGCTGTGATAAAAAACAAAAATTTCAAGATACATGCTATGACAGTTTTGTGCACGTGGGAACACAGTGTGAGCAGCTGCAACATGTGTAACCACATCGCTCAGGGGCTGTGAAAATAATTAAAAAATACATGCCACCCAAGGGATTCAAGCCTGCACTTTCCAAAAGCTCTGATTGCCAGCCAGAAACTTTACCACTGAGCTACCATCGTTGTCCTGTAAAACATTTGGGAAAATGCCTGATATCAAGAAGGACATTGACGTATTTAAAAAAAATAAAACCACACACCATATAAAAACACCGCATTTTATTGAATCCCTCTTATCAAGCGGGCAATACAAGTATGATCTGTCTGTTCCTCTGTAGATGACCTATGGTCACAGACATACAGTCATGAAATGATATGAATGAGAAACAGGGCGCTCTTGTCCACATCTGCTGGCAGCGTGTCCAGCCGGTCCTTGCACATGTTCTGCCCGACATGCGTGTCTTGTGGACAGCACGCCACAGGACTGACACCGTGTCATGTCAAACAGAGCTCACATGGGTGACGTGACATTCAGATTGCCTGCTGTGTGTTATGATCTGATGGTCCGTGTCACCCGGGACAGCCTGTCAATGTGCGTGGTGTGTGTGTGCTCGCTGCAACCCATTGCAACAGCGATATGTTTTTATGTATGTCCACGTGATGACAGCAAGCAGACACATGCACGTCACAGTGGGCAGTTGTTAGTTCATGTCCGTCCAAACACGGTATGTGTTCCCCAGATGTGACATCCAGAACCACAGATCTCCACAGCCGCTCCTGTGGGCGGACACACCCCCTGTCAGTTCAGCACACACACCAATGTGTGACTGCGTGTGTTTGCAAAGCCACACTCATTGGGCACTTAGACAAGTTTCACATCCAGCTCGACAGTGATTGTCTGCTGACGGTTTTCGTGATAATAGTCTGAATGGCCACACATTTTCTAACTGCCAAGGGGACGGTGTTGTGAAGGTGTAGGAACACGGACCCACAACAGGGGGTGTTAAATGAATGGACAATGGATAAGTCTAACAGTAACAATTTAATGTTGTGAAGTGCACAATGGAATACAGACATACAGTTTTGGTACCACAGACAATTATATGTAGCATGATGTGTGGGCAGGCTTGAGGATAGGAGACGTCCGTCCCGAACCGAGCCGGATCCCACACGGCCTTCACCGCCAACGGATCTGAAGAACACCGGAGCCGCCAAGTCCTGGATCCCCAGGTGGCCACCGTCTCCAGCTGTCAGACCTGGTACTGCTGGCAGAGAACAGAAACAGTATTGATGAGTGTGAGTTCGCACACTCAGTAATCCCACAGTCTGTGTTCTTTTGGGAGGGAGCACCTCCACCTCCAATCACACACTCGTGCAGCTCCTGTCTAACCACTTATCTGGTTGGGGTGTGAAGCGAAGCCGTCGCTGATCACACCAAACGCCAATCCCACAGATAAGGCAAACACCACAGGAAAACGGCTGCAAAAGAGTTCAGACTATTGTTCAGTATTAAGTCAGCAGAGAAATTACCTCTCTAGTGGCTGATTTCTCGGCGGGGAGGTGGAGTTGTAGTCCGGCCTTTATGGTGGTGGTGATGAACTGTGGATGAGTGACAGCTGTCACTCCCGGTTGCTCCGACGCCCACTCGTGCTTGAAGCCCGCACTTCAAGCAGGGCGCCATCTGATGGTGGTGGGCCAGCAGTACCTCCTCTTCAGCGGCCCACACAACAGACGGTGTTAGATGTTCGTGTGTGTCACCTGGAATTTGGTCCGACACTTGCCGCGAGAGGGTTCGATGGTGTGCGCAAATAGTTGTAGCAACAGGTGTATGAGGCAGTAGAGGCAGCTACGATTTTACCCATATTGAATATGATTCTTGCTTCATGCGCAATTCAACCACATTCGTACTATGTGTGAAGGGGCCATTAATTACAGCGAAGCGAGGATAAGCTGGCTACAAACAGGATATTGAGTGGAAAAAAACGCTGTAAATTTCTTTACCATAGAGCAAACCACCTCGTACACCTGGAAAAATATCATTTGTGGCTCTACTTTAATGGAATGATGACCACCACTAACGTTAATTGGTGCATGGCCTAGGGCTTGATTCCTGCAGACATAGTGGTGATTTGTTCAAACAGGCTGATGGAACTAAAGAATAAATCAAAGCACATAGTGAATGATTATTATTGTCTCACCAAGTCTCATTGCTTCTTTCATTGCTTTTTAACAATTGTTGCAATGAAGCATGATAAAAAATTTCATCAAACAGAAAGCCTCCTCCCCAGGAAACAATATTATTGTCTGGTTGGTGCATGAGGGCAAATGTGAATCCACAACACCATGATTCTGCACACAGAGGCAGATAGCAGCTTTAAAATGGAGTTTGCATAGATAGTGACATCAGTCATTGTCATGTTTTCTACTAATGTTGCCAGGTTTAGTTTGTAAAGCTGTCACAGTTTATAATGGCAGCAATAATTTGTAGAATTCATATGAATTTGTCACACTATTTATGTGAGGGCATCAATGAAAATCATTTTTGTCATAATTTGGCTACTTCACATTGTAAATGTTAATTTATGTAATGCAAATTGTTAAAAAAAGTTAAAAACAATGCATACTTGTCAGAAAGAGAAACGCAAAGGAGACCATTTTGCACAAAATTACAAATGACCATATTATAAAATGCAGTATATGTTATACAGTGAGGAAAATAAGTATTTGAACACCCTGCGATTTTGCAAGTTCTCCCACTTAGAAATCATGGAGTGGTCTGAAATTTTCATCTTAGGTGCATGTCCACTGTGAGAGACATAATCTAAAAAAAACAAACAAAAAAAAAATCCGGAAATCACAATTTTTTAAATAATGTATTTGTATGTTACTGCTGCAAATAAGTATTTGAACACCTGTGAAAATCAATGTTAATATTTGGTACAGTAGCCTTTGTTTGCAATTACAGAGGTCAAACGTTTCCTGTAGTTTTTCACCATGTTTGCACACACTGCAGCAGGGATTTTGGTCCACTCCTCCATACAGATCTTCTCCAAATCTTTCAGGTTTGGAGTTTCAGCTCCCTCCAAAGATTTTCTATTGAGTTCAGGTCTGGAGACTGGCCAGGCCACTCCAGGACCTTGAAATGCTTCTTACGGAGCCCCTCCTTAGTTGCCCTGGCTGTGTGTTTGGGGTTATTGTCATGCTGGAAGACCCAGCCATGACCCATCTTCAATGCTCTAACTGAGGGAAGGAGATTGTTTGCCAAAATCTTGCAATACATGACCCCATCCATCCTCCCTTCAATACGGTGCAGTCGTCCTGTCCCCTTTGCAGAAGAGCACCCCCAGAGTATGATGTTTCCACCTCCATGCTTCACGGTTGGGATGGTTTTCTTGGGGTTGTTCTCATCCTCTAAACATGGTAAGTGGAGTTGACTCCAAAAAGCTCTATTCTGGTCTCATCTGACCACATGACCACATGACCCACATGTCTCCTCTGGATCATCCAGGTGGTCACTGGTGAACTTCAAACGGGCCTGGACATGTGCTGGCTTGAGCAGGGGGACCTTGCTGCCCTGCAGGATTTTAAACCATGACAGCATCATGTGTTACTAATGTAATCTTTGTGACTGTGGTCCCAGCTCTCTTCAGGTCATTGACCAGGTCCTCCTGTGTAGTTCTGAGCTTTCTCAGAATCATCCTTACCCCACAAAGTGAGATCATGCATGGAATCCCAGACCGAGGGAGATTGACAGCCATCTTGTGTTTCTACCACTTTCTAATAAATAATCATAACAGTTGCTGTCTTCTACCAAGCTGCTTGCCTGTTGTCCTGTAGTCCATCCCAGCCTTGTGCAGGTCTACAGTTTTGTCCCTGGTGTCCTTAGACAGCTCTTTGGTCTTGGCTATGGTGGACAGGTTGGAGTGTGATTGATTGAGTGTGTGAACAGGTGTCTTTTATACAGGTAACAAGTTCAAACAGGTGCGATTAATACAGGTCTGTGAGAGCCAGAATTCTTGCTGGTTGGCAGGTGTTCAAATACTTATTTGCAGCAGTAACATACAAATAAATTATTAAAAAATCATACATTATGATTTCTGGATTTTTTTTTTTTTTTTTTTTTAAGATTATGTCTCTCACAGTGGACATGCACCTAAGATGAAAATGTCAGACCCCTCCATGATTTCTAAGTGGGGGAACTTGCAAAATTGCAGGGTGTTCAAATACTTATTTTCCTCACTGTATATGTATGATGTCTGCAGAAAATAATGCACTGTGTTACTATTTAATTCTTGTGTCTCTTTTAGACATGCCTAATGTCCATAAGTTATCTCCACCTCAACGCAAACAAGCTGCAGGAAAATTAAATTAACATCTCGCCTGATTACCTTTTGCATTTAAATTTGAGATGAATGATCTCATATTTATTTAATTTGCAGCTTATTAACAGAATCTCCACTTTATTAAGAAAATCACTTTAAGAGCAGACCTGGCACTGAGAGGTGTTTTACTGGTGCAACCCTCTTTCTCCCCCCAAAAACACCATGAAAACAGGAAAAAATGTTCACTGCTCTGACTGATGCACCCCGAGAAAAATAGAACAAGGACCCTGAATGCATTGAATCAGCTTGCTTTTTAGCCGCGAGACATCAATGAAGCTCTTAATTAAACATAATAAATGAAACTCACAATCAATAAACATGAAAGATGCTCGTGTTTTAAAAACCATTAAAGATGCTCATGATTTAAAATCCACAAATGAAGCATGTGATCAAAAAACATGAATGAAGCTCCTGATTAATAATCCTAAATAAAGTTCATGATTTAAAATTTGGCCACACGGTGGCTTAGTGGTTAGCACTGTTACTTCACAGCGAGGAGGTTGTGGGATCGCTTCCTACCTGGGGCCTCTCTGTGTAGAGTTTGCATGTTCTCCCCGTGTTTATGTGGGTTCCCTCCGGGTGCTCCGGCTTCCTCCCACATCCAAAGACATGCAGGTTAGGTAGACTGGAAACTTTAAATTGACTGTAAGTGTGCATGTGAATGCGTTTGTTTATCTACATGTGATCCTGCAACAGGCTGGCGTTCTATCCAGGTTGAATCCTGTCTCACACCCTATGACTGCTGGGATAGGCTCCACCTCCCCTAACCCCCCCCCCCCCCCCCCCCCACCAAGTGACCTTTAATTGGAGTTAACAGGTATAGAAAATGGATTTGTGTTTGAAGCAGAGGTGTCAAGTAACGAAGTACAAATACTTCGTTACTGTACTTAAGTACACTTATACTCAACAAAAATATAAACGCAACACTTTTGGTTTTGCTCCCATTTTGTATGAGATGAACTCAAAGATCTAAAACTTTTTCCACATACACAATATCACCATTTCCCTCAAATATTGTTCACAAACCAGTCTAAATCTGTGATAGTGAGCACTTTTCCTTTGCTGAGATAATCCATCCCACCTCACAGGTGTGCCATATCAAGATGCTGATTAGACACCATGATTAGTGCACAGGTGTGCCTTAGACTGTCCACAATAAAAGGCCACTCTGAAAAGTGCAGTTTTGTTTTATTGGGGGGGGGGGATACCAGTCAGTATCTGGTGTGACCACCATTTGCCTCATGCAGTGCAACACATCTCCTTCGCATAGAGTTGATCAGGTTGTCAGTTGTGGCCTGTGGAATGTTGGTCCACTCCTCTTCAATGGCTGTGCAAAGTTGCAACGACGAACTGGAGTCAGGTCGAGACCCCGATGAGGACGACGAGCATGCAGATGAGCTTCCCTGAGGCGGTTTCTGACAGTTTCTGCAGAAATTCTTTGGTTATGCAAACCGATTGTTTCAGCAGCTGTCTGAGTGGCTGGTCTCAGATGATCTTGGAGGTGAACATGCTGGATGTGGAGGTCCTGGGCTGGTGTGGTTACACGTGGTCTGCGGTTGTGAGGCTGGTTGGATGTACTGCCAAATTCTCTGAAACGCCTTTGGAGACGGCTTATGGTAGAGAAATGAACATTCAATACACGAGCAACAGCTCTGGTTGACATTCCTGCTGTCAGCATGCCAATTGCACGCTCCCTCAAATCTTGCGACATCTGTGGCATTGTGCTGTGTGATAAAACTGCACCTTTCAGAGTGGCCTTTTATTGTGGGCAGTCTAAGGCACACCTGTGCACTAATCATGGTGTCTAATCAGCATCTTGGTATGGCACACCTGTGAGATGGGATGGATTATCTCAGCAAAGGAGAAGTGCTCACTATCACAGATTTAGTCTGGTTTGTGAACAATATTGGAGGGAAATGGTGATATTGTGTATGTGGAAAAAGTTTTAGATTTTTGAGTTCATCTCATACAAAATGGGAGCAAAACCAACAGTGTTGCGTTTATATTTTTGTTGAGTGTATATTATATTTCACGTCATGTGCGCCTGTAATCATCTTTTCTGCAGCACGGCTTTGTTTTGAACCGTGAACCAATCGAAGCAGTGGTTTGCAGATTGAAGCAATGCTTCAACCTATTGCTTCGTTTATTCTTTCTTTCGCTTAATTTTCCCCCGCTAAAACCCTAAAGAGCATACTTCTGTGAGTATTATTTACCTTTTCTATGTTAAACCGACCTGTTATGGTCTTCTGAAACAGTTGATAGATGTATTTTATAACTTAAAAACGGGAGCGATGCTAATGCGTTAGCATGTCTATGGCATTTTCAATGTTAAAACTTAGCATTAAGCAATTGCAGCTCTCATCACGTTCGGGTGCATTTGTTTTCAAATTGTAATATTTCTTAAATTTATTTTTGTTTATATATTAATAATCTAATGATTATTATATACAATTTTAGAGAAAGAGGCAAAAAGAACCTGAATAGAAACACTACAGAAAATATAAAAGCAATGAACATACATAAATAAATACGATTGAAGCAGCAGGACCTTCGTGGCCGGGACGACGGTGGGGATCGAAACCAAGCTAGAGGGAACGTCTTTTCAATTGGGACCTGGGACTTTCATCCCGCTACACATACATACATAAATAAATAAGTGTTTCCTGTGAACACCTAGTGGCTCCTACACCTCCACTTCATCCCTGTCTTATTTAATGACAGTTTGTTTCGGTCAAACCATATTTTCAATTTGTTAATTTCTTCAGTGATTTTCTCCAGAACTATCTGCCAAACTAGAAAACTGCTGCATCCTAGTAAGAGCAGAATACTACTGGAATGAATTTGAATAAGGAAAGTTGTGGTTTTTTTTGTTTTGTTTTTTTCCTTCACTAAATGGATGCTGCACTCACTGCAGTTTATTGTCTGGAATAGTCCCAGATTGCATTTCAGAGCTTCTAGAATTGAAACATTTTCGTGCAGGTGGTGTTGGGGAGTAATTTTGGGTTTTGGGTCTTGGGCCACATGTAGAACGAATCAGTTTTTAAATTAAGCTTTCAATTCATATAGTGGCATCTACCTGTTTTTTTTTTTTTTTTAAAGGTTACTTTATACTTTTATACTTTAAGTAGGTTTTGGAGCACATACGTTTTCACTTTTACTTGAGTAAAGAGGTCAAGTTGATACTTCAACTTTTACCAGAGTGTTTTTAAACTGCAGTATCTATACTTCTACTTAAGTAACAAATGTGTGTACTTTTGACACCACTGGTTTGAAGCTCATGATTAATAATCATTATTTAAGATCAAGTTTGTTACATGTGACTGGAGCTCATGATTTAAAAACCATGAATGAAGTTCATGATTAATAAATGTGAATGAACCCCCTGATTAACAATCATGAATGAAGCTTATGAATCATAAATATGAAAGAAGCTCATGATTAATGATTGCAAATTAAGCTCTTGATTAATAAGCATGAATGAAGCACATCATTAATGAATGTGAATGAAACACCTGATTAATAAATGTGAATAAAACTCTTGATTAGTAAATATGTATGAAGCTCATGATGAATGAAACTCCTGTTTAATACGAATGAAGCTCATGATGAATGAATGTGAATTAAATTCTTCATTAATAAGTGTGAATGAAACTCCTGATTATAAGTGTGAATGAAACTCCTGATTATAAGTGTGAATGAAACTCCTAATTAATGAATGTGAATGAAACTCCTAATTAATGAATGTGAATGAAACTCCTAATTAATGAATGTGAATGAAACTCCTGATTAATGAATGTGAATGAAACTCCTGATTAATGAATTTGAATACAACTCCTGATTAATGAATGTGACTGAAACTCCTGATTAATAAACATTCATCATAAAGCTCATGATGAATGATTGTGAATGAAATTCTTCATTAATGAATGATGCTCATGATTTAAAAACCAAAACCATGAATGAAGCTCATCATTAATACATGTGAATGAAGCTCATGATTAATAAATGTGAATGAAACACTTGATTCATAAACATGAATGAAACTCTTGATTAATAAGCATGAATGAAGCACATCATTAATGAATGTGAATGAAACACCTGATTAATAAGTGTGAATAAAACTCCTGATTAATAAATATGTATGAAGCTCATGATGAATGAATGTGAATGAAATTCTCAATTAATAAATGTAAATGAAACTCCTGTTTAATACGAATGAAACTCTTGATGATTGTGATTGAAGCTCATGATGAATGAATGTGAATTAAATTATTCATTAATAAATGTGAATGAAACTCCTGATTAATAAATGTGAATGAAACTCCTGTTTAATAAATATGAATGAAACTCCCGATTAATAAATGTAAATGAAACTCCCGATTAATAAATGTAAATGAAACTCCCGATTAATAAATGTGAATGAAACTCAAGATGAATGAATGTGAATGAAACTCAAGATGAATGAATGTGAATGAAACTCAAGATGAATGAATGTGAATGAAACTCCTGATTAATAAACATGAATGAAACTCCTGATTAATAAATGATAATGAAACTCCTGATTAATAAATGATAATGAAACTCCTGATTAATGAATGATAATGAAACTCCTGATTAATGAATGATAATGAAACTCCTGTTTAAACATGTCAATGAAACGCCTGATTAATGAATGTGAATGAAACTCCTGATTAATGAATGTGAATGAAACTCCTGATTAATAAATATGAATGCAACTCCTGATTAATGGATGTGAATAAAACTCCTGATTAATAAATGTGAATGAAACTCCTGATTAATAAACATGAATAAAGCTCATGATGAATGATTGTGAATAAAATTCTTCATTAATGAATGATGCTCCTGATTTAAAAACCAAAACCATGAGTTAAGCTCATCATTAATACATGTGAATGAAGCTCATGATTAATAAATGTGAATTAAACACTTGATTCATAAACATGAATGAAGGTCATGATTAATGTAGGGTTGAGCGGGATACTCATTTCAGACGAGTATCTGGTACGGATCAAGCATTTTTGATGAGCACGAGCATGATACGAGTAAAACTCGTCAATACCTGATTGGCTAACTGACTGTCTTCACACTCTGTGATTGGCCAGTCACTCACAGCGCCCGCCTCTCCCTACACAGACACATCTCTGCAGCCTCCGTGCGCACACACACAGACAGGATCTGATCTCTCTGTGCTTGGCTTGATTCTACCTCACGTTGCTCTCTCAGTACTCCTTAGGTTTTCTTCAATTTGCCTCCTTTTGGTTTGTATAATATTTAAAGTTACTTGGTGAACTTATTTCATAACGTACACAGTGCATTTGACAAGACAGAGCTGAAAACAGCTCGTGTTGTCGGTCACTGCCTCCACTCTGGTCAGGGCATTTTTTTTTAACTGTTAGTTTGCTCTTAGTTTGACTGGTGATATAAGTAAGTAAGTTGGAAAACTTTGCTCAAACTGAATGCGGTGCTTTTGAGAAGAATACAGTGAATAAGGCTGACATATTTCCCTGTTTGCCATCACTGGATGTTTGCATGAATCACCAAGTTCACACAGATCATTAAAAATAAACAGTTTTAGAACAACCTCTCTCTCTCCCTCTCACTCAGTCACACACACATGCACACTGACACACATGCAGATATAGATACTTTAGATGGTTGAACAGATACAGATACATACTGTATAGTGGTGTACTCGCTCATCCCTAGATTAATAAATGTGAATGAAGCTTATAATTTAAAAACTGTGAATGAAGTTCATGATTGGTGTCGTCGGGCTTATGGTTAAGGTTAAAATTAGTGACTGAAACTTGACCGTGTCACATAAATGTGACGCATTTTGTGCCGGTATCACAATAAAACAAAAATGCAAGACTGGGCTGGTAATCCCTCAATAAAACAAACAAACAAAAAAGAAAACAAAAAGTTAAACACTTCAATGAAAGTTCATGGGCCTCCTTTCATTTTGCTCAGGGTCACCACAGGAGTTTCAGTTTGGAATCCATAAGTTGGTTTGGCTTATCAAAAGCAACTCCAGCTGTATAAGGAAAGTGAGACAAGGCCAGGCTTCAGCCAGGAGCATTCTGTTTGGGAGGCAAATGCACAAAACTTCATGCATCACTGTGCAATGTGCAAATCACTAATGCAACATTTCCCAGTTCTGGTCCTCAGCACATATTCCATTTGTACCTGATGTAATCAGAGCAGATCAGCTCAGTCAGGTCTGTGTTCTTTTTACAGTAATAAACTGTTCTCTGTGGCAGAAGGTACAGCACAGATTAACAGCACAGTAAAGCTCATGATTAATAAAGTTAAGTTTTATCCTTTGACTCATATGCCTTGACCCCAATGTTTGACCTTTGGCAAATTTAATCTCGTCTTGGCAGTTTCATAACTAACCTACATACTATGTGTGCCAAGGTTGGTGAACATTGGAGTAAAAAAAAAAAAAAAAACGCCCTTAGAGCTTGACCTTTGGGAGGGAAAAAGCCCTTTAAGGGCCATTTGGGGTTTTTAATGCACATTTCCGGCTGAAATTGGACCTGGGAGGAGTTGGGGAATAAACAGATGATTAATAGATATTTGATAAACTAGATATTTGTACTTTATTTTCAGAAATATCTCACTTGTGTTTCTAAGATCTATTTTCTGTGTAATATATCATGTAGTATTTATTTAATCCCACTAATTTCAGACCCCCCCATAATTAAAAAAAATAAAATAAAGGCATTATTTGAAATACAGTGATGCCAAATGATTTCAAAATTATTTCCATGAACAACATCTCTCCTGATAAGTTCTTCTGCTTTATGATGATCAGCAGTCATGCCACAAAATTTGATCAGCTCTGCCCATCATCTGTACTAAAAATACCTGCTGATTTGATTTCATAAATGCAGCTCACAAACATGGGTAATAAGTACCAAGAATGATCATTCTCAGAAAATCATTGGTACTAAGTAATCAGGGTTTCTTCTTTTTATGTGGCGCTGTAACATTTAGAAAATATTTAATGAAATAAAATTTAAATAAAAATTACATTTTCATTTTTTTATTTTATAAATGAATCTAAGTAATTAGTTAATTGTTGATATACTGTTCAAATACTAAAAAGGTGAAGATGCAAGAAATGTACTCTACTGTTTTAATAAGTATTTTCACAATAAAAGCCCCATCTCTAAGTTTGGGTAAAAAACAACAACAACAAAAAATCATTATCTTACTCAGTGTAATTAGATTTTTTATCTCACACAGAGGTGTGTGTGTTGACTGTAATATAATATGTTTGCACACTAAGCCTCAGCTGGCATCTCACTGATGCAGCACAGCCAAGTGTTGTTACCGCATGGACACATTGCCGCACATTACAAAATCCAGCTACTTCAAAACAAGATCACATGAAAATGTGATGGAAAATATAACAGATTCTGCACAGACTTACTGCAGAAGAGGAAGTAGCATCCTGATCCGGACAACAGGTTTGGACTACGAGCCAAAGAACTGACAAGTCCGAAGATCCAGCCAAACACCAGCAAGACCAGACTGAAGGGTAGCATGATGACCACCACCCTGTGCAAGCCTGCAACAAAACACACCACCTCATATCACCGCTACGTGCACGCCAAAGAATGGCTGTGATTGATTTCACTTAATGACTGTTGATTTATTTCTTTTATTGCACTCAGTGTGGTATGAAACTCATTATGATTAACTGAACTTTGCTTCAGATAAGTGACATCACAATAAAATGTGACTTTAATTGTCAATGTGATGTTTTGCTGCAAACACCTTCAAGTTTTCCTTATGCCTTTTCACAATGCTGATGTTTTCTTGTTGTTTTACATTTGGAGTTAATTTTTTTCCCTTTTATATAATGTTGATGAGAGTGTGCAATAATATATATATATGTGTGTGTGTCACTGTCAAATACATCTACTAACAACAAGCTGATTTTGTTCCAGATATAATTTTATTGATTTGTCTTCTGACAGGGTCCAGTGAAAAATACATAAGACTGATTAACAGAGGAGTCCTACGGGTTACATAAAAACAACATTCAACATTAACACAATAGAAGAATGGTACAAGAATGAGCCACAAACAGCAGGAGAAAAAGACAAAATCATAGTCCTGTGGGACATACCAATACAGAGAGGTCATGAGATGAAAGCCATCAGACTTCGTCATCAAGGTAAAAAAAAATGTAAAATTTTTAAAAAGTTACCTACTTACTGACATTTCCATCCCAAGTGAAAGAAACACCTGATGAAAGGTAACTGAAAACTGTTGAAATATAAAAACCTTGAAAGGAGACTTGGATAAATGTGAGGAAGGAAAGCCACAGCAATACCAGTAGTGCTGGGAGCCCTGGGACTTATAAAGAAAGTGATGAAGAAATATCCTAGGTAACATCAAAATACAAAATCTACAGAAGATTACACAACATGGAATATCTCATATTCTAGGCAAGGCATTAACCAGCATATAGATTTTTACCTCATTCTAACCATAGGGGCTTCATTATTTCTTGTAATATGGCCTTCAGTACAAAGAAATAATAATAATAATAATAATAATAATAATAATAATAACAACAACACATGGTAAACCCAAACAAGTTAGCAGAATTCAAAAATTTTGTGGCAATCAAGAGACAAAAAATTTCCGAGTTCATAAATTTGAAAGTCAATTGTTCCTGGAACTTAAAAGTTTTGATTATATGCTACTTGTACCTCAAGATTGCAATTAAATTAAAGTGTTCATTAAGTAAAAGTAAGTCTCTTCAGCTGCTCCATCATTTTTCCACTCGGGGTAACAACAGCAGATCCGAGGTGGATCTGGCACAAGTTTTACACCAGTGTTATCCTTGCCACATTGGCCGGACAAGGAACCTTCTGCACCTAAACCAAGCACACAAACCACTGTTTGGCCACTAGCCCTGCTAAAGTGTTCATTAAGTCAACTCAAATTTTTTCATATTTAATTGCTTAATTCTTTTAAGTTATGCTTTGAAGTTTTGCTTACTTAATATACAACCCCAATTCCAGTGAAGTTGGGATGTTGTGTAAAATGTAAATAAAACAGAATACAATGATTTGCAAATCCTCTTCAACCTATATTCAATTGAATATACCACAAAGACAAGATACTTAATGCTAAAACTGATAAACTTTATTGTTTTTGTGCAAATATTTGCTCATTTTGAAATGAATGAATGTTTCAAAAAAGTTGGGACGGGGCAACAAAAGACTGGAAAAGTTGACGAATGCTCAAAGAACACCTAATTGGAAACAGGTGAGTGTCATGATTGGGTATAAAAGGAGCATCTCCAGAAAGCTCAGCTCACAAGCAAAGATGGGGCAAAGGATCACCACTTTGTGAACAACTGTGTGAAAAAATAGTCCAACAGTTTAGGAACAATGTTTCTCAATGTTCAATTGCAAGGAATTTATGGATTCTATCATCTACAGTCCATAATATAATCAGAAGATTCAGAGAATCTGAAGAACTTTCTACACGTAAGTGGCATGGCCGAAAACCAATATTGAATGCCCATTACCTTTGTTCCCTCAGGTGGCACTGCATTAAAAAACGATCAAATCAAGGATCTTGCTGCGTGGGCTCAGGAACACTTCAGAAAACCATTGTCAGTTAACACAGTTAGTCGCTACATCTACAAGTGCAAGTTAAAACTCTACCATGCAAAGCGAAAGCCATACATCAACATCCAGAAACACTGCTGCCTTCTCTGGGCCTGAACTCATTTGAAATGGACAGATGCAAACTGGAAAAGTGTGTTGTGGTCTGATGAGTCCATATTTCAAATTGTTTTTGGAAATCATGGATGTTGTGTCCTCCAGACAAAAGAGGAAAAGTCCATCCAGATTGTTACCAGTGCATAGTTCAAAAGCCAACATCTATGATGGTATGGGGGTGTGTTAGTGCCAATGGCATGGCCAACTTACACATCTGTGATGGCACAATCAGTGCTGAAAGCTACATCCAGGTTTTGGAGCAGCACATGCTGCCATCCAAGCAACGTCTTTTTCAGGGACGTCCCTGCTTATTTCAGCAAGACAATGTCAAGCCACATTCTGCACGTGTTACAACAGCGTGGCGTCATAGTAAAAGAGTGCAGGTACTAGACTGGCCTGCCTGCAGTCCAGACCTGTGGCGCATTATGAAGCGCAAAATATGACAATGGAGACCCCGGACTGTTGAACAAATGAAGTCGTACCTCAAGCAAGAATGGGAAAGAATTCCACCTACAAATCTTCAACAATTCGTGTCCTCAGTTCCCAAACACTTATTGAGTGTTGTTAGAAGGAAAGGTAATATAACGCAGTGGTAAACATACCACTGTCCCAGCTTTTTTGAAATGTGTTGCAGGCATCCGTTTCAAAATGAGCAAATATTTGCACAAAAACAATAAAGTTAATCAGTTTGAACATTAAATATCTTAGCTTTGTGGTGTATTCAATTGAATATAGGTTGAACAGGATTTGTAAATCATTGTATTCTGTTTTTATTTACATTTTATACAACGTCCAAACTTCATTGGAATTGGGGTTGTACAATTAGTTCAAGTCACTCAAAAGTTCAGAGTTTCATTTACTCAAAAAGCAACACCATATTACACAAAGTTGAAATATTCAAGTAAGTAGCACGTTTTCTTAAAATTTGGAATTTACGCTACTTAATCTTTTTAATTTATTAGACCATTCGGAGGGCAGCTTTTGCATGTTTTCTCCGTGTTCGCATGGGTTCCCTCCAGGTGCTCTGGTGTCCTCCCACTTCCACAGACATGCAGATTAAGTGAATTGAAAACTTTAAATTGACCCCAGCTGTGAATGTGTTTGTCCATATGTGACCCTGCGATAGACTGGCGCCCTGTCCGGGGTGTATCCTGCATATTGCCCTATGACTGCTGGGATAGGCTCCAGCTTCCCTGTGACCTGTAACTGCAATAAGCTCTTATTATTCATTGAATCATTCATAGAAAATGAATGAATGAATAATAATAATATTGTAGTAGCAACTCACTGAGGTCCTTCATACTAATAAAACAAAGAAATAAAAAATGTAAGTAAATTTAATTGCAGTAATATAATAAAAATAAATATATTTATTTAATATAGCTATATTTGTTTACAAATATAATTAAATTTTACATTTTCGATTAACATACTTGGCCCTGTGACAGACTGGCGTCCTGTCCTGGGTGTACCCCGCCTCGCGCTCTGTGACTGCTGGGATAGGCTCCAGCCCCCCACGACCCTTAATTGGACTAAGCGGTTTAAGATGAGTGTGTGATTAACATGCATTTAATTTTAAAAAATGCATTGTTTTTTATATGTTCATAAAAACACATTATTGTGCAAATGCTTGGAATGTTTTTATATTTATTTTTTTAATAATTATTTTTATTTAGTGGGACAACAGTAAATCAAAATTTAAATGGCCTAACATTCTGAGTACAAAAATAATGTGATTTTTTTTCTGTTTATTTACACAAACTAATAAATTATCAAGTTGTAAGCCACTGACAACAGCAAAACTGATTTCACACAGACTATCTAGTTTTAAAAAAAATTATTGCAAGGACATGATTAAATGCAATCTGGTTTTCACAAAAGACGAAGGAGACCACCAAAAATAAATGTGTTAAAAAAAAAAGTGGTGACATGATTCAGTTGTTTATTTTAATTTCTAAGTAATAGTGCAGTGCCTGTAGGAACTGTGTATTCCTATAGAAAAATGGGAGCTTTGTTGGCGATCATTGTTGAAGCTGGCGTGTGAGAACGTTCCGCCTTGTGATAATAAAGCAAGAAGCATCTGCGTGTCTGTGGCTCGCATATCTCAAAAGAAAGTACTTGCTGTATCTATCTATAAAGCAAGAAGCGCCTGTGTGTCTGTCTGTGTGTCTGTGGCTCGCATATCTCTGAGTGTTTATGTATTATTTATTTCTTTAATTTATTTCTTCCGTCTCTCCTCCGTGAACGCGTTAGAGACAGGCATCTATTTAAGGCAGAGAGTCACTCATCTTTGTTGATGATCTTTGTCGAAGCTGGCAGAATGTTCTGCCTTGTGCCAATACTGATGATGACTTCAAAATAAAGTCTTTGAAAATGAATCTGAAAATTTTTCATAATAAAGAATGCACATCATTGTTCCATGCGCAAGCCATATCCGAAAGCTGAGGGCAATCTGACAAACAGTCAGAGAGATATGCAAGTGCCACACACACACACATCTTGCTTTGTAGATAGATTATTCACAAATGTAAGTTCTGTTTGTCAAGAAAAATTGCTGTCCTTCTGTTCATCTTTCCATCCATCCATCCGTACTGCAAAACATTCCGCGTGCCAAAACTCAAGAACCACTAAAGTCAGAAATTAATTTTTTTTTCATGAGGAATATTGTATATCTAAAGGCATGCATGTAAAAAAAAAAAAATCATACATTTCTGACATTTATAAATACATTTCTTACTGACTTTGATGTTTCAAGTAGGAAATGTACCACACGCCCTAAAATGCTCACATTACCCACTAGATGGTGACAAAAGCTGCTCAAATGTGTAACAAGGTGAAGTTTTGGCAAAAATAAGACTTACCATACTTGCTGACAGCCAAACGTCAACTTACAGTTGTGTCCCTTGCCCTTATTGGCAAAGTATTTGTATATTTAGCATTTTGCTCGAATAAAGAAGCCTCTGTTATACTCATGAGCAAAAGAAACGATTTTCTTTGTCTCTGTAATATATCGGAGGGCCAGACTCATTAAAGGTGAGGCCTCTGTCGCGCCACAAGTCAGCAGCTGCTCATGGCTGGTGTTGCTTGTCAACATGATTGTTTTCAGATGATATATAGGCTGATCATTTCCAAGGAAACACTGTATTAAAGTCACTGTTCAACTTCAGTGTCAGCTGATAAAGTCACTTACCAAGAAGGTTCCTTTCTGTCTCCGACAGGCTGGATAAATTTGCTGTGAATGAGTGGATGACAGAACTCCTGTTTTTTCCTGAAAAAGGTCAGAGAAAAAGGTGGTGACACACCCTAAAATATAGCATGCAAACATCTAAGTTTCACACATTTCTCATTTAAATGAACATCTGCAGCAAACTAGCATTGGCTCTTAACTCGACAGCTTTGCGTCAACATTTTTTGTATGATCTACTTTCGTCAGGACATGAACTTCAAGCAATATGTCAACTCGTTGCTTAGCATTTGCTGCACAACCTCTGAGCATCTGGAGGAATAAATTGAAGCCTCCTGAAGCCAAAGCCAAGCTGCCACCAAGCACATTTGGGCAGCTGTTTGGGAAGTCTGACTGTGTAGCCTCCTTCTGTGTGCCTGCAGCTGCCTGCAGGAGCTTGTACAGATGTCAGCTATGTGCAGCTGCATTCATCACACAGGAAAAAAAAGCACCACATTGGTTATGGATCTGCTATTGCACAGACAAAGCTGTTTATTATAGTCACTCAGGTAAAAGGTTCACTTACAATACGTTGAGTACTGGGACAGTTAAACAAACAATATAAAAAATAAGGTCCCATTATTTCTAAGTTGTATGGGTTTTAAAATTTCATTGAGAGAGAGAAAAAATAAACACTGACCAAAGTTCAACAAGTGTACGAGGTCTGTTAGAAAAGTAATGGACCTTTTTATTTTTTGCAAAAACTATATGGATTTGAATCATGTGTGATTGCATCAGCCAAGCTTGAACCTTCGTGCGCATGTGTGAGTTTTTTCCACACTTGTCGGTTGCGTCATTCGCCTGTGAGCACGCCTTGTGGGAGGAGTGGTCCAGCCCCCTCGTCGGATTTTCATTGTCGGGAAATTGGCTGATCGACTGCCGCTTTGCTTCATCAAAATTTTTTCAGAAAGTGTGAGAGACAGCCAAGTGGAAACCATTTGGAAAATTCAGATGGCTTTCGGTGAAGATCTTATGGGGATCACACAGATTAAGGACAATTACAACTGGATTACAGACGGCCCACAGCGGCGGATGGTGCGCCGCGCACCGAGCGGCGATCGACAGGCTCAAACGTCAGATCATTTCCAAAGTGAACACTTTGTTGATCTGGGATGTCGTCTGACTACCAGAGAAATGGCAAGACAGCTGGACATAGCACTTTTTCGGCACATTCCACTGTTACAGGAGTTTTTGTCATGAAAAGACGTGCGGAGGAATTCGCGCGTTGGGACGGAGGCGCAGGGCACAGAACAAAAAGCAACGCCATGATGAAGCCTCACAGGACATGTTGTGGCATGTCCAGCTCGTCCACAATTTCTCGGATAGTCACACGACCAGAGGTGTCAAGTAACGAAGTACAAATACTTCGTTACTGTACTTAAGTACACTTTTTAGGTATCTATACTTTACTCCATTACTTATTTTTCTGCCTACTTCCGACTTCTACTTATTACATTTTCACACAAGTATCTGTACTTTCTATTCCTTACATTTTTAAAACAAACAGCCTCGTTACTCTTGGCTCCAGCGCCGGTGGATATGCGCTGACACCTCAGCGCACATCCACCGGAAGCTCGAGGCGCCAGCGCACATCCACCGGCGCGGCTTTACCGAGGTGCCAGCGCGGATTTATCTGACCATGGGTCCGAAGAAGGCACTGACGGCGGAGGAGGGAGACGATATCAATAAGTCCCTGGACTTTTTGTCTGAGGAAATCTCTGTTGTTAAAATGCAGCAGAAATCCATTATGGAGCTGGTGGAAGAAGTGAAGGCTCTCCGGATCCAGAATGCCGAGAAAGACCGGTGTCTGGTGTACCTGGAGAACCGTGTTGCAGAGTTGGAACAGTACACAAGGATGAACGACGTTATTATTACAGGAATTCATATTAAACCTCAATCCTACGCACGGGCGGTGTCAGAAGACAGCGGAGGGGAGGCCAGTGAGCAGGAGGCCAGCTCAGTGGAACAACAGGTGGCTGACTTCCTGCAATCTAAAGATATTCAAATGGACTGTAATAACATTGAAGCGTGCCACCCCCTGCCCAGGACAGAGGATGGAGACAAGCGAGCAGTTATAATGAGGTTTGTCAACAGAAAACATAAAATGGCATTGTTAAAACAGGGACGGAAACTCAAAGGAACAAACGTATTCATCAATGAACATCTGACCAAAAGAAACGCAGACATCGCCAAGAAAGCTTGTCTCTTAAAAAAATCAGGGAAAAATTCAACAGACATGCACATCCAACTGCAAAACATTCATCAAACTGAACGGAACACCAGAACAAGCGAAGGTTATGGTAATCAGGAACATCAAGGAACTGGACAAATACAACCAATAAGGTATGAGGACACAAACACATCACAACACCATGACACAGACCAGAGGAACCTATTCATCTACTACATCATCTACATCTGGAGACAAGAAGGATATAACTCACAGGATTGCTGATCATGGAAAACTAGAACTGAGAACATTTAAATACACAGACCACAATGTACTGGACTTGGAGCATGATATAGACCCGGACAATAATTTCTTCTCAAATATCAATGACAGTTGTTGCTATTATACAGATGAACAGTTTAATCGGATCATTAAAACGGATAACAAATTATCAATAATCCATTTCAACAGCAGAAGTCTGTATGCAAACTTTAACAACATTAAAGAATATTTAAGTCAATTTAAAAAAAAATTAACATAATTGCTATATCAGAAACATGGATCAATGAAGATAAAGGAATGGATTTTGAACCAGTCGAAGCAGTGGTTTGCAGATTGAAGCAATGCTTCAACCTACTGTTTCATTTATTCTTTCTTTCGCTTAATTTTCCCCCGCTAAAACCCTAAAGAGCATACTTCTGTGAGTATTATTTACCTTTTCTATGTTAAACCGACCTGTTATGGTCTTCTGAAACAGTTGATAGATGTATTTTATAACTTAAAAATGGGAGCGACGCTAATACGTTAGCATGTCTATGGCATTTTCAATGTTAAAAGTTAGCATGAAGCAGTTCCAGCTGTCTTCACGTTCGGGTGCATTTGTTTTCAAATTGTAATATTTCTTAAATTTATTTTTGTTTATATATTAATAATTTAATGATAATTATTATATACAATTTCAGAGAAAGAAACAAAAAGAACCTGAATAGAAACACAACAGAAAATAAAATATAAAAGCAACTAACAATGAACATACATACATACAGAAATAAATGTTTCCTGTGAACACCTAGTGACTCTTACACCTCCATTTCATCCCTGTTTTATTTAAGTTTAATGACAGTTTGTTTCAGGTCAAACCATATTTTCAATGTGTTAATTTCTTCAGTGATTTCCTCCAGAACTATCTGCCAAACTAGAAAACTGCTGCATCCTAGTAAGAGCAGAATACTACTGGAATGAATCTGAATAAGGAAAGTTTTTTTTTTTCTCACTAAATGGATGCTACACTCACTGCAGTTTATTGTCTGGAATAGTCCCAGATTGCATTTCAGAGCTTCTAGAATTGAAACATTTTCGTGCAGGTGGTGTTGGAGGGTAATTTTGGGTTTTGGGTCTTGGGCCACATGTAGAACGAATCAGTTTTTAAATTAAGCTTTCAATTCATATAGTGGCATCTACCTTTTTTTTTTTTTTTAAGGTTACTTTATACTTTTATACTTTAAGTAGGTTTTGGAGTACATACTTTTTCACTTTTACTTGAGTAAAGAGGTCAAGTTGATACTTCAACTTTTACCAGAGTGTTTTTAAACTGCAGTATCTATACTTCTACTTAAGTAACAAATGTGTGTACTTTTGACACCACTGCACACGACTGAAAAGCCACCAAAAGCCGTCTGAATTTTCCGAATGGTGCAAGAGCTGGGCATGTTAGGGCTTGTCCTGTGAGACCAACACGGAGGTGCTTTCGTCCCGCGCCATGAGCGGCTCCATGGCGAATTTCTCCGCTCCTCTTTCCATTACAAAAACTCCTGTAACAGTGGAATGTGCCGAAAAAGTGCTATGTCCAGCTGTCTTGCCATTTCTCTGGTAGTCAGACAACGTCCCAGATCAACAAAGTGTTCACTTTGGAAATGATCTGGTCATTTGAGCCTGTCGATCACCGCTCGGTGCGCCATCCGCCGCTGTGGGCCGTCTTTAATCCAGTTGTAATTGTCCTTAATCTGTGTGATCCCCATAAGATCTTCACCGAAAGCCATCTGAATTTTCCAAATGGTTTCCACTTGGCTGTCTCTCACACTTTCTGAAAAAAATTTGATGAAGCAAAGCGGCAGTCGATCAGCCAATTTCCTGACAATGAAAATCCGACGAGGGGGCTGGACCACTCCTCCCACAAGGTGTCCTCACAGGCGAATGACGCAACTGACAGGCGTGAAAAAACTCACGCATGCGCACGAAGGTTCAAGCTTGGCTGATGCAATCACACGATTCAAATCCATATAGTTTTTGCAAAAAATAAAAAGGTCCGTTACTTTTCTAACAGACCTCGTATGTTTATGTGTCTAACATATTCCTTAGATCTCTTCCTTTACATTGTAAGAGGGCTATTTCTTTGATCTCTAATATTTTTGGATCCTGACCTGCTCCTGATTGCTGATCTTTGATCCTAACTGACAGCATTTGATCTTATTCAGTGACCTTTCATCTTGACAGTTAATTTTGGATCCTGATCAGTGATTGATTATGCTCTCTCAGCTTTTATTTTGATTTTTTTTTTTTATCCTGATCACAGAGGTTTGTCAATGTTTGAATCTGATCTTTGATCCTGATTGCTGATATTTGAGCATTATTATTGAACTTTGGTTGTATTTGATGACCTTTGATCTTAATCAGTTACCGCTGAGCCTGATTATGAAGCTTTGATCCTGATTGATGATCTTTGATCCTGATCTTTTAGTTTTGTTCCTGAAGTTTCATCCTGATCACAAAGGTTTGATTGCAATTGCTGACCTCTGATCTTGGCTGCTTATCTTTTATTTCGATTGATTACCTTTGATCCTAATCAGTGATCTTTGATCCCGGTCATTCATTTATTAATCTAATTGCTGAGTGTTGATACTGATCATTCAGCTTTGATTCTGTCATTTCATCCTTATCAAAGAGTTGTCATCCAATTTGCTGACTTCTGTTCCTGGCCTTTGATGCTATAGCTGAGCTTGAATCCTGATGGTTTATTCTCATTGCTTATATTTGATCCTAGTCACACAGCTGTGATCCTGATTGCTGATCTTTGAACATGACCATCATCATGTCTCCATCTGTTGCTTTAAAGGAAACAGATTCAAGGGATGAGCCTGTTGTTTGATCCGGATTCCTTAAGTAACCAGCAATCATGATTACAGCATAAAATAAATCAAGATCAGAGATTAGTGATTAGGAACAGGATTGGATATATATGAGATACACATATGATATACATAGTGCATCTAGAAAGTATTCACATAGCTTCACTTTTTCCACATTTTGTTATGTTATAGCCTCATTCCAAAATGGAGTAAATTAAGTTTTCCCTCAAAATTCTACTCACAACACCCCACAATGACAACATGAAAAAAGTTCATGAAAAATGAAGAAACCACGGGTACGTAAGTATTCACACCCTTTGCTCAATACTTTGTTGATGTGCCTTTGGCAGCAATGACAGCCTCAAGTCGTCTTGGATGCACCTCAGCTCAATTTTGAGCTTCATGGCAAAAGCTTTGAATATGTACATGTGATTTCTTAGTTTTTTTTTTTATTTTAAATACTCACTCTCATTCATCTTTAATCACTTATCCGGGATCGGCTCGCAGGGGCAACACCTACAGCAGGGCACCCCAAATTTCCTTTTCATGGGCCACATCGGCCACCTCTGACTGAGGGATCCTGAGGCGTTCCCAGGCCAGTGTGGAGATATAATCTCTCCACCTAGTCCTGGGTCTTCCCCGGGGTCTCCTCCCAGCTGGACATGCCTGCAACACCTCCTTAGGGTGGAGCCCAGGAGGCTTCGTTAAACCAGATGCCCAAACCACCTCAGCTGACTCCTTTCAACATGAAGGAGCAGTGGCTCAAAGTAGACCTTCTTATGGATGACCGAGCTTCTCACCTTATCTCTAAGGGAGACACCAGCCACCTTCCAGAGGAAGCCCATTTTGGCCACTTGTACCTGCGATCTACATCGTTCGGTTATGACCAAACCCTCATGGCCATAGGTGAGAACAGGAACGAAGATTGACCAGTAGATCAAGCACTTTGCCTTTTGGCTCAGCTCATTTTTCATGACAACAGTACGGTAGAGTGAATGCAACACCGCCCCTGCTGCACCGATTATCCGGCCAATATCACGCACCATTGTCCCCTCACTTGTGAACAAGACGCTGCAGTACTTGAACTCCTTCACTTGGGGCAAGACCACATTCCCTACCCGGAGTTGGCAATCCATCAGTTTCCTGCTGAGAACCATGGCCTCAGATTTAGAGGTGCTGATCCTCATCCCAGCCGCTTCACACTCAGCTGTGAATCCAGTGAGTGTTGGAGGTCACAGGCAGAATCATCTGCAAAAAGCAGTGATGACACCCTGAGCCCACCAAAGTGGAAACCTTCCTCACTCTGACTATGCCTTGATATCCTGTCCATGAATATCACAAACAGGACTGGTGACAAGGTATAGCCCTGAGAAAGGTCAACCCCCACCGTAAATGAGTCCGACTTACTTTATTTTTAATAAATTTGCAAAAAAACTTTTCACATTGTCATTATGGGGTATTGTGTGTAGAATTTTCAGGAAAAACAAAGAACATCCATTTTGGAATATGGCTGTGTTTGTGCAAATATTTGCTCATTTTGAAATGGATGCCTGCAACGCATTTCAAAAAAGCTGGGACGGTGGTATGTTTACCACTGTGTTACATCACCTTTCCTTCTAACAACACTCAATAAGCATTTGGGAACTGAGGACACTAATTGTTGAAGCTTTGTAGGTGGAATTCTTTCCCATTCTTGCTTGATGTACGACTTCAGTTACTTAACGGTCTGGTGTCTCCGTTGTCGTATTTTTTGCTTCATAACGTGCCACACATTTTCAATGGGCGACAGGTTTGGACTGCAGGCAGGCCAGTCTAGTACCTGCACTCTTTTACTACGAAGTCACGCTGGTGTAACACGTGCAGAATGTGGCTTGGCATTGTCTTGCTGAAATAAGCAGAAGTAGCGGGTGCTTAGGACTTGCTAGATAATATTAATGGGTTATTAATATAAGGTTTGACAGAAAGATGAAGTTGGGCTATCAGAAGACTAAGTTCGACTTTGGTAACTGGTGAACAGTGATCAAAGACAATACACAAATAATTTAGATTGGTGCAAGTACCACGTATTATGAAAAAATATATATATTTACAAGACATTAGAGGAAGGAAAAAAAAGAAATATTTACAACTGCAGAAGCTGAACCGGTTTTATGATCTAAGGGCACTTTAAGTATTTCTTGAGTTGAACATGATACCACAAAATAATAATCCCAGAAGGTTCTACAAGTCCATCCGAGTGCAAACCCACGGGGGTTAAGTGAGCAAGTTGAGTTTATAAATTGTCCATGATATTGTCCACAGGGAAAGGTTGTGCATGGATAAGCACTCAGATGGGTTGAGAATAGTGGGGTGGCTATGACAGTACGGTAAGAGGTCCTAGGCTCCCAGCCGTTGTTTCTTCAGCTCGCCATCCTTCTCCAAAGAGAACCACTTGGCCTGTGTATGTAACCAGGACCAGTAAAAATTATGTATTGTCATAGCAGGCTGTTTAACCTTAGCTTCCCACAACATATTAAGTAATTCCATCTTTAGTGTACACATTCAAAAAATTTCAAATTACAAAGAAAAGTAAATGAATAATCTACCAATATAACAACATTCAATAGATAGCCTGAATGCTATAAATACAATCTGCGTCCTTTTTGCATGCAACATTCAATAAATAATTCACAGTGCTGTTTCAACTCTGATGCATATTAACACCCTTTAACTTGTGCAAAATATACTACACAATATAAAGCCAAATTGTAGACTCCACAAGTAAAGCACAAGAGAAATGACTCAGTTGTTTGTAGCTCCCGATGCTAATGCTAGGTGCCGCTAGCTTAGCATGCTAACATCACATTCATTCAACACTCACCAGTTCCTCAGGCAAACCACACACGGTGGCAGCACGGACTCTCTCCAGCGCAGTAGACACATCTAAAACATTACAATAACCAGGTTTTAGTGGAAGGCCTAAAACAAAGCGCAATAGTTAAAAGTTTGGAAAAGTCTTCATACACTCACCTGTACAAGCTGTCGACACAGCCTCCCCCCACACATCTGATGGGAAGCTTGCAAGGGGCAGCTTAAGTACAGGCTGTGCAATGCGCAATTGGTCAAGAGTGGTCATGTGACTGACGCTGCATGAGCATGTAGGGCGTTACGGAGGGTGAATTAATATGATGTTTATTGTTATGTTAGCCAGGGTTACACCTTCCCCCCTTAAATCCATGCACATCCCACTGCATGCAAACCACGTGAACGATAGAACTAGTGTTAGATGTTGGATTTAATGCGTCTGAGATACTGTGTACGAGGTCTGTTAGAAAAGTATCGGACCTTTTTATTTTTTTCAAAAACCATATGGATTTGAATCATGTGTGATTGCATCAGACAAGCTTTAACCTTCGTGCGCATGCGTGAGTTTTTTCACGCCTGTAGGTTGCGTCATTCGCCTGTGAGCAGGCTTTGTGTGAGCACTGGTCCACCCCTCTCGTCGGATTTTTATTGCGAATAAATGTCTGAACGATTTGGAGCTTTGCTGCATCAATTTTTTTCCAGAAACTGTGAGAGACCTTCAGGTGGACACCGTTCGGAAAATTAATATGGCTTTCAGGGACGATTTTATGGGGATTATACAGATTAAGGAGTGTTACTGCCGCTTTAAGGATGGCCCTGTTGTGTGGGCCGCCAGAAGAGGAGGTACTGCTGGCCCACCACCAGAGGGCGCCCTGCCTGAATGGCAGGCTTCAGGCATGAGAGGGCGGTCACATGTTGCTCTGAGATGATAACATTCATAGGCTCCCAGCTCTGCTATGACTGTCTTTGGTGGTAGGTATACGTCTTGCTCAGTCTCATTCCTCACCACTACTGGAACTTGAAAATAGCGTGTTGGCACAGCAAACAGACAGCTGCTAATGCACAGTTCACAAACGCTTATTGAGAGTTGTTAGAAGAAAAGGTGATGTAACACTGTGGTAAACATACCACTGTCCCATTTTTTTTTTTTTTAAACGTGTTGCAAGCATCCATTTCAAAATGAGCAAATATTTGTACAAAAACAATAAAGTTTGTCAGTCTGAACATTAAATATCTTGTCTTTGTGATGTATAAAACTGAATATAGGTTGAAGAGGATTTGCAAATCGTATTCTGTTTTTATTTACATTTCACACAACATCCCAACTTCACTGGAATTGGGGTTTTATACAGCACACTTTCCACAAGGAGATGCTGTACGATGCTGTAATGCAGAGGAAGCCTTTTCTGCATACACGCAGCAGTCACTTGAGGTATGCTAAAGCACATTTGGACAGGCTGTCTGTGCTTGAAAACCCACAATCCTGACTGAACTGAAGATGTTTTGTAAAAAAGAATGGTCCAAAATACCTTCACCCAGAATTCAGACTCTCATTGGAAACTATAGGAAGTGTTTAGGTGCTGTTATTTCTGCGAAAGGAGGATCTACTAAATACTGATGTATTTTTTTCTCTTGGGGTGCCCAAATTTATGCACCTGTCTGATTTTGTTTAAATAATTATTGCACACTTTCTGTAAATCCTAGAAACTTCATTTCACTTCTCAAATATCACTGTGTTTGTCTGCTATGTGATATATTTAGCTGAAATTACTGATCCAAACAACCAATGATTTATAAAGGAAGATCATGGTCATGCGTGTGTATATATATATATATATATATATATATATATATATATATATATATACAAAAATCATTGAGTTCTGTGCAGGGCTGACTTGCATCCCTTCCCTACAAAATTCACTCTCAAAGCAAACTAACTCCCCAGCAAATGGCAAGGAGACTTGAGGAAACTGGAGACAGATGATTTGTTTCTTGGGAAACTTCAGACGAGGAGGTTACATTGACCTTGTGGTGTAACAGATAAAGGGTTAAAACATCAAAAAGGAAAGACTGAACAAAAAAATTGTGCATTGGGGAGAAAAATGACATGCTTCAGCCACATGGTCATGCAGAAAATGTCTGATAATATTGATTTGTTTTATTATGCTGTCAAAATACTTTTGGGTGCATTTTTGAGACACCATATATATATATATATATATATATATATATATATATATATATATATATATATATATATATATATATATATACACACGAGGTCTATTAGAAAAGTATCCGACCTTATTATTTTTTTCAAAAACCATATGGATTTGAATCACGTGTGATTACATCAGACATGCTTGAACCGTCGTGGGCATGCAAGAGTTTTTTCACGCCTGTCGGTTACGTCATTCGCCTGTGGGCAGTCTTTGAGTGAGGAGTCGTCCACCCGCTCGTCGATTTTTTTCATTGTTTAGGAATGGCTCAGAGACTGCTGCTTTGTTTGATAAAATTTTTTTCAAAACTGTAAGGCACAACTGAGTGGACACCATTCAATAAATTCAGCTGGTTTTCGGTAAAAATTTTAACGGCTGATGAGAGATTTTGGTCTGGTAGTGTCGCTTTAAGGACGGTCCACGGCGCCTGACGGCGATCTGCGCTTCGAGGCGGCAGCGTCTCGCCGTTTCAAGTTGAAAACTTCCACATTTCAGGCTCTGTTGACGCAGTAAGTCGTCAGAGAACAGAGAACTTTCAGAAGAAGTCGGCATGAGGAGTTTATTCGGACATTCCATTGTTAACGGTCATTTTGTAATGAAAGAACGTGCGGGCAGAGTCGCACGTCGGGCTGGACCCGACCGCGGGGGGTCGTGGCAGGAAAAACACCTCCGTTGGAAATCTTAACGGGCAAGTTGGAACATGCCCAAGCTGTTAAACAATTTCTCAGTTACTCACTTGTTGAAAGCCATTAAAAGCCGCCTGAATTCTACAAATGGTTTTCAACACGGAGGTGTTTTTCCTGTCGCGGCGCACACAGATTTGCCGAGTTGTCACGGAAACGACTCGGCGAATTTGCGCGTACGTCTTTCATTAAAAAAATGTCCTTAAACAGTGGAATGTCCGCATAAATTCCTCATGCCGGCCTCTTCTGAATCTTCTCTGTTCTCTCACGACGTCCTGGGTGAATTAAGCCTTAAATTAGGATGTTTTCAGCTCGAAACAGGCCGACGACAGCGCCTGGAAGCGCTGCAGGACGTCCCGCTCCGTGGGAAGTCCTTACACCGACAGAAACACCCCATAATCTCTCATCAGCCGTTAAACTTTTCACAGAAAACCAGCCTAATTTCTCGAATAGTGTCCACTGGGATATTCCTCACAGATCCAGAAAAAATTTTGATAAAGCAACGCGCGCCGTCTCGAGCAGCGTGTGAAACAAAGGAATTCAGCCGAGAGGGCGGGACCACATCTCACTCAAGGCCTGCCCACAGGGAAATGACATCACCGACACGCGTGAAAAAACTCACGCATGCGCACGAGGGTTCAAGCATGATTGGTGTAATCGCATGTCATTCAAATCCATATAGTTAAAAAAAATAATAAAAGGGTCGGTTTATTATCTAAGAGACCTCGTATATATACACGCAACAAAAATATAAACGCAACACTTTTGTTTTTGCTCCCATTTTGTATGAGATGAACTCAAAGATCTAAACCTTTTTCCACATACACAATATCACCATTTCCCTCAAATATTGTTCGCAAACCAGTCTAAATCTGTGATAGTGAGCACTTCTCCTTTGCTGATATAATCCATCCCACCTCACAGGTGTGCCATATCAAAATACTGAATAGACACCATGATTAGTGCACAGGTGTGCCTTAGACTGCCCACAATAAAAGGCCACTCTGAAAGGTGCAGTTTTGTTTTATTGGGGGGGATACCAGTCAGTATCTGGTGTGACCACCATTTGCCTCATGCAGTGCAACACATCTCCTTCGCATAGAGTTGATCAGGTTGTCAATTGTGGCCTGTGGAATCTTGGTCCACTCATCTTTAATGGCTGTGCGAAGTTGCTGGATATTGGCAGGAACATGTCCGTCCAAACACGGTACGTGTTCCCCAGCTGGGTCGTCCCAAACCACAGATCTCCACAGCTGCTCCTGTGGGTGGAGTCACGCCCTGTCACTTCAGCACACACACCAATGTGTCACTGTGTCTGTTTGCAAAGCCACACTCGTGGGGCACTTAGACAAATTTCACATCCAGCTCGAAAGTGATTGAGCTGGATGTTAATATTGCGAATGGCCACACATTTTCTAAGCAAGCGGTGTTAAATGTGCGTGTGTGTCACCTGGAATTTGGGGTTCGATAGGCTCTCACAGGGCACACTCTGTCTGATGTGCGCAAATAGTTGTTGCAACAGGTGTACACAGCAGGCAGCTACGATTTTACACATATTACATACGATTCCTGCTTCATGCGCACTTCATGCGCAATTTGAGCACATCCGTTGTACTATGTGTGAAGGGGCCCTAAATAAAGATAGGGATTTTTCAAATTTTCCAAGATTTTTCCTGAATTTGCCCTTTGCCACTGAAAATTTAATAATTTCTTGCCCATCAGAATATGAATCTTCAGTTAAAAAAAAAAAAATTCATAATGATGTATGAACAATTGTAGGCTGTTCATAACCAGACAAACAATCAAGCAGGGGTAACAACATAACCTCCTCCATCTTTGATGGTAGAAGTAATTAATCAATTAATCAGCCAATAATCGTAAAGCTTTGATGTGCAAAATGAATGATTTTTAATAAGGCATGCAAGTGGCTGCAAACTCCTGGCTGGTACACCTTATTTTTCCTCCAAACAGCCAGTTTGAGACCTCTGCTCTAGTCACTATTTCACTAACTGAAATATCAGCTTCCCTGTCAGAAAAAGAGGAGCAGTGATCCTCTGAGTCCCCTGCAGCTCTTCTGAAGAATAAATCAAGACTAACAGCACAGCCTTGGATTTGTGATAATAAACACGGTTAGGGACACCCACTCATTAACACGTCCTCTGAATGAGCCTACACTAGTTTGTCAACCGACATCCACATTTTCAAGGCTAAACCTCCATCTGAATGTACAGATTCAATCATAATTAGTTACTCATATACTGTTATTTGTGCTTGAATTTGTGCGCAACGGTGGGGATTTTACATGCACTTTACGCACAGAAAACCCATAGAGATTAATTTGATACATTGCATCTTACAGATTGTTTGAGTTGACATACCTTCATTTATCCTCCACAGTCCAGAATGTGAACTTAGGTCCTCTGATCCAGTGTAGTTGGGTTTATTGACATCGATTATGTACCAATAATCTGTCCCAATTGCCACAGCGAGGAGGCTGAAACTGAGCAAACCTGTGAACCCAGCTGCAAGAACCACAAATCCATACCTCATTATCGACAGTCCGCACGCCAAGTGCACGAACACCAAGATTTTGTCTACTTTTTAATTTTCTTCGTCAGGAGGATCAACGCCCAGGGACGCGTGATGCGTAAAAGCTTTCCAATGGCATCTTTCGCTGTAAAGTGTTTCCCTATTACACTTTCAGATGTTAACTGAGAAATAAAACGCGTTACATGTATTATTCATTTACTTTTAAAAGGAAAAGACAATAAATAAGACGAGCTTCTTTCAGGTGACTGCGGATGCAGCGGCTGTGGCGCTCTGAACAGTGTCAAGTTAAAATCACACACAACAGCGCTGGATTTCAAAATAAAACGCTTGCCGGAGTTGTAATTGATTATATTCTTTGTAAGTAATTAATGATTAGTTTTAGACATGATTGACATGTCAAGTATTTGTTCAGTGATTAATCAAATAATAGTTTTGCATATAATATATTAATTATTTTCCTGGAACACACGGACATATGTTCAAATAATTTGTTGAATCATCATCATCAATTCAAAACAATCGTTTTACAGTCAAAAACAAGTTTGCCACATTTCTTATTGCAAATGTAGTTTAAAACAGCACCTTGTTAATTTAAAGCATTAATTTAAACCAGTTAATATCTGTTTTACAACTTGTTTGTAATGGTTTAAACCCCACTCAGAACATTATGTCTTTAACACAGAATCACTTAAACCACATGAAACCATTTAATCTGTACTTTTACAAGATTAAAACCATTTTCAAACATTGCAAAACTAACAATCTATTCTATATGATCTACACTGGAAGAAAAGACAGTAAAATAGGGTCCAATATTTGCAATAATGTGATGGACTTTTCGTAATGAATTTTCACAGTTGTTTGATGGTTGACCTGCACTGTTTGTTATGCATAGCATTCCATTTTTGGTTTGAAGAAAATGTCTGTAAACTTCTTGCAAATGGTAATGGTAATTTTCCGTATTTCAATATTTGCAAAGGTCAGCTGGAAAGGTCTGCCTCTTACGTGATTATTTCAATAACAAGCAAGACACATGAATCACAAGTCTGATGAAAGCTTGGAATATCTTGGAAGGACACTGCCTGTTTCAGGCGGTGTCATTACTTTTACACATAATCTCGTCTTTTCACACACATATACCAACAGCAGACAAGTTTTTGCATTCTCTCGGTGAATAAATTGGGTGTCTTCTCTTGGCATCTGCAATGCACAGCTGTTTCCATCTCTGCATGTGTTATGTCCAAGTCAATTCTGTGCATGCATGAAAATGAAAACCATTTGTTGCAATAGTCAATAAGTATAATTCTTGTACCAGTTACACTTCAATATATTGATTGCTACTGAAATAATCACATTGGAGACCCTTGTATTTTTTACAGTATAAAGTGCATAGTGCACGTGGATTTGGGGCATGTCCAACTCCACTTTACTATTTAGATGGTGCATAATCTGACTGCAAATTAAAGTGAAATATACAGAGGGGTTGTATTTAATCTATTAATCATAGGTGTGGTTTGAGTGTAATACAAATTTAAACCAATCGCATACTCATCTTTCAAGACCTTTAAGACCCTTGTGTCCCAGAACCTGGTACACTGCTGTTTAAATAGTGGAGAACTGAGATCACTTCTGGCGAGGAAACAGATCCCCAGACATACCATCAAAGTGTGCAAGCAGGTCTTTTACAGGAGCAGAAACCAAAGCTCCCTGAGGTGAAACATTTGCTTTTATTTGAAGTGCTAATGGGCTTTGTGTGAACAGGCAGAGTGGGCTTGTCTATCAGGATATGAATCTTCAGTTAAAATAAATAAATAAATAAAATAACAATGTATGAACAATTGTGGGCTCCAGGCTGTTCACAACCAGACAAACAAACAAGCAGGGGTGACAACATAACCACCTCCATCTTTGTTGGCAGGTCTTTCTAAAAACACTTCATTTATGTGTTTATATTTGACCTCCCTGCATAAGGCGCATCTGAACATTGTACCAAATAAATGGGAGATAAACTTTGTGGTCAGTTTTAGACCATGTTTTTGCTGGTCTATGGAGCAGTTGGTTTTGCCTTCTGACAATGGGGACACACTAACACTGCACCTGATCACACTGGCACAGTCATGGGTGCACAGATGAATGCAATACCCTTAGTGTAAAAAATGACAACTGCGTCACTTGGGAGCTAGCAATAACACTCGCGTTGTGCTTGTTTGCATTGTGATCCCTTTGTGCTGTGATCCTTTGCTCCGCACTTTGCTCCATGTCTTTTTTGTTTGTTTGTATGTTTAGAATTGTTGAAAACCAGTACAGAACCAGTTTGAACCTCTTTGAAGCTTTGGTTTACACCATTCTTTTATATATATATATATATATATATATATATATATATATATATATATATATATATATATATATATATATATATATATATATATATATATATATATATATATATATATATATATAAAGTGTGATAAAACAGAAAAGTAGATAATGTTAACTTTTGGCAAACTGGTCATCAATCTACATATATAAATAACAAACTTGATGTTTCATTATTTTAGGCTGGAACATAATAAGCAACAACATTTCTTTGACTGATCATGGCTTATAATTAAAGTGACATTTACATGGAACAGTTGCCATGTTGAATCAGTATCAACCTCACACATAAAGGCATGCAGAGACCTGTCAGGGCTCTCCAGTTTTTCACCCTCTTTCAGTATTTTTTGCAAAACTGCTCAATTTCTCTCTGTATTCAATAGAAATGAGGGAAAAGAATCAAAGAAGTTTTGGAAAGAATTGTTCTGCATGCCGATTTTGCCTTCCATGGACATTAGCATCTTGAAAGCATTCATGTGCAACCCTGCAGAGACATCTTACAGCTAATGAATCAGTCACTCTCCTCCCAATTATAATATCTAGTTAAGCATTCTGTGCAGTGTTTGGTCATGTTTTTAAATCACCTAAATGAGGTAAATTGCTCTGTGGTTTGCCAGTGACTAAGAGCTTTAGTGTAACTTCACCAGCTGTCAAGACGTTTAACTCTAACTGGGTATTATAATTTTAAAACAAAAGGTATTTTAAAGTCATCTACAGCAGAATGGGCAACATGGTGGCCAAGTGGTCAGTTCAGTTTTTTCCAAAACAGAAGGTTCCTGTGCCCATTTTCCATGTAATGTGGCTTCATGAAGGGCATCCAGCATAAAACTGGTGCTAAATTAACATGCGGATCCATATCGCATCTGCTGTGGTGATCCTGACTTTAAAAAATGAGAAGCTGAAATAATTTTCTGTAATCTACAGCAGAATGGCACATACCACATACTATTCTCCCCACCCCAATATTTCATAAATTCATTATAAATATAATGCAACGCTAAAATACCCTCGGCTCTATGAGCATTGTCTTCTTTATAATTTGCAGTTGTTTAATTGGTATCCCAGTGCAAAGTGTTTGTATATATTGTTATTTACACTAATTATTAAGCTCCTATTGTCTTGCTTGCAATTTGTACATGTTCAATAAAGCCCCTCTATCAATCAATTAATCAATCAATCATAAACAATATCTACTTTTATGAGCTTTTGACAAGAGCGGGAGTTACCTTTGAGTTAGCGGAAATCAGCGTGCACGCTGACAGCCGCAAAATGTCATTTAACTCACTCTAGAGGTGTTATCAGGACACAAATGCAGCATTTTGAATTTTAGAAGTGTTTATTTATCAGTAGGTGTTACATAATATGTGACACAGAGGTTATATTTTCACACAAACAAAAGAGTTTGCAGGTAGCTACCAGCCTACGACATCACTATGCTAATGTCTGCTAAATGCCTTGTAAATTACTTGAGAGGTATTATTCGGTTCCAAAAATTGCATTTTCAACTTTAGAAATGTTGATTTCTCGCTAGCGTTTACAGAATAGATGAGAAATGTTATATAAACGAATAAATGAAGCATTTTTAGAAAGACCTGCCACTGACATCTGTCATGATCCAGCCCTTTAGGGCCAGCTGATATAGTTCGAGACCTCTTTCTGTTCTCATGCTCCGAGCCTTCAGTGGTTTTATTTATGTCTTGTCATGTCTGTCATGGTCATGCTCATGTTATCATTGGTTTTGTTTTGGTTCATCACTTTTGCATTTGTTCACTCTTGGTCACTTAGTCATTCCAGTCTTAGTTTAATTCTGTTTATGACATTTATCATATTATACTTTAGTCACTGGTTTTTGTTATTATTTTTCAGTGTTGCTTATCTGATTTTATTCCATTTGTTATTTATTGCATTTTCTGTTTAGCAGTTATCTTGTTTTATTCCGTAGTCACCAGGTTTGTTTAGTCTCTGTTTGCATATAGGTTGTTTTACCACCTGGTTATCTTTTATTTTTTCCTTCAGTCATGATTTATTTCCATCTTAGTTTTGTTCTTATTCTGATGATTCACTTTTCAGTTCTTATGTTCATGCTTAGTTTGTTCCTGGTCATAGTTGTTTTGTATTCTGTCCTCAGTCTCTGATTTATCTCTCACGTTTTCTCAGTTCTCAGTTTTTCCACCTGGACCAGCCCTTGTTCCTTCATCTCTCTGTGTGACTCTTTCTACTCTGTGTTTTCATCCACCCATGCTCTTCCACCTGCTCACGTGTCTTTGTTTATTACATCACTCCACTTTGTGTTTCTCTTCCTTCACTATCTTGCACTGTGCACAACCTTTGTCTCCCCCAGTCACACCCTCTTCCAGAGACTTCCACACACCTGCCTCACATCAACTTGATTTGTTTGCTGCTTATTTAAATCCTCACAGCCAGATTGTTGATTTTGTGTCACTTTCCAGCACTGTTTCTTGATCTGTTTTTGCCTGTATGTATTTTGACTCTGCCTTGTTTTTTTACCTTAATTTTGCCTTGCCTCTGATAGCCCTTACACCGTGTTTTTTGACCTGTGCCTGTTTATTGTACCACGTCTCAGCGTCTTGCCTTTTTGCTACCTTTGCCTCACTGCTGGACCACCTGTGTACCGAACCCCTGCCTGTTATTAAACTATTTGAAATTTATCAGTCTTGTGAGCTTGCATTTGTGTCCACCGGGTTTGTGCCACGCCTGATAACATCACAGTGCCACTCTACTCTAATTGGCTGTCACCCCTGCCACTCAAAACAAAAAACGGAACAGATTGAAAAAGAATGTGACATTTTAACCTCTTAAAATACATCTTAAAATAGGTTGTTAGCCATTTTTGAACTTGTCTCTGGCAGTAATAGGACTGGACTTATGCTGAGTACAGACGGACAGACAGACGCAAAGTCTTCGCAATACCTGATGGTCATATTTGATGGTGTTGGACAATATGTCTCATTGCCATGTCCTTGGTTTATTTGATAACTTCATATCTCTCTGGGGCACCATGATACATACTGTTCTTTGCTTACCACGCTACACAGACAAAACAGTTTTGATATGACACATACCATTTCAGATATACAACATGAGCAGTCACCGCATTTCAATGTCAAATGCAACATTTTTCAACTAAACACATAGCTCTACTGTTCCACGCAGAGGACAAGGGCCTGCCCACCTGGGTGCGGATTTGAGGACAGGCAGAAGACGTAGCAACTCTCTGTTCAGTGAAGGCATCTTTTAATATGACATCTAAAATTGAAGGCTCTTTCCTGTCAGTCTTTGAGTCTTCTGAGTTTGCTCCCCACATTAAACTACCGGGAGGCAGGAAAACCTCCAACAATGGTCTTGGGTAAAAATGCTTTAAAATGCTTTTATTGCATTGTATGTTATGGCCCAAAAGTTCAGGTACTATGGGGTCATACACAGTCAGGTCCAGGACACACTATTTTTTTATTTTATAACAATGCAGTTGAAATGAAACAATCAAGATGTGCATATCACATTACCCATTTAGGAATCATAACCATTTGGAGACATAGTCCCTCCATTTTTGGAGTCCATAAGTAATTGGACAAACAAAATATGATAATTTTTTAAATGCAACTCATCATCACTTTTACAGCCAGTTTTCTTTAAACAAATGGATACATGAACATTTCCAAGCCAACGTTTATTGTGACATGGCCAAAACACTGTCTACTTCCTGTCACTCTTCATGTGCTCAGTCTCCTCGTGGTATTTACACTGTTAAGTACCAGATTCCTACCGAACTCATCTGGCAGGCCACGCATAAAATCTATATAGCTAAAGTGTCTTGAGGAAATATTTGCTGCTACCTTTGGATTACTGAAACACAGCTGATAACACCTTCTAAGCACATCTGATTTGACAAGTTTCATGTATTTTGCACAGGCGGTTACATTTAAACGGTTTGTGCAGCTGAAACTGATGCAGCCGCAGGCTTCAACAGAGTGAAATTAAGATGTCAGGAGCACGATGCAACTGCACAGATAGAAGGTAGTAAAAGTAGAAGGCAGACATCAATATATCCTTCTGAATCTCTCTCTGGTGCACAGTTCCACATCATTCACTCACTGTCTGTTTGGCTTCAGCGTAGACAGACAATGGAAACATCTTTACTCAGCCAATATTTCTGCTGAACCAAAAAGGTTCAGAACTCAACGTCAACTCCATTTGCATGAAATTTTAGAATCTGCCAAGCAAAAATAATTCATATGTAAGTGATGACATGGAAAGCACATGACACGGGCCTGACCAGTGTAATTCATAGCTCACGGCAAACTGCCACGATGAGTTTAGTGCTCCCAGACAACCCGAAATGTAGGTGCATCTAACGAGAAAACCTCTTTAGAAGTTCACAATGAAAAATTCAGCACAGTAACCTCACCCATGCATTGTTTGTTCGGAACAACAGTGGCTGCAGGCAAACATAGCCGGTATCATACAGCATGGAGTGGGAAAAACAGTGTGTGGAATATAAATGAACTTGAAACAATCTGTTTCCCACCAGATCTCTGCAGAGTGTCAGGCAGAGGTCAGTCTGTTATTTGGCTTCAACAAAACACTGACACCAAATATTGATTTAATTTCATGATTACAAATGTAATCTTGCACTTATTCTTCTTAAAACATGTTAATTGTGGCTTTTGAACTCAACATCTATTGGCTGTTATTCTCAAAGGACACCACAGCCAGTGTAATTATCGAATTCATTACAGCACTAATTAGTGGATAGACGTGTTGTTGTCGAATGTGTTTGATTTGAGCAGCGACTGCACCTGTACGCGTCTTGGTGTTTTTGTGCTGACTTTGCCAGCAGATATCAGAAGGTTCACAACTGCTATTCTGTTAAAGTTAATCTTAAAACATTATTTTCTGTTGTCAATAATTAGGGTATCATTTTATGTCGTGCTATTTATATTTGTTGGTTGTATGACGTGGTTTTAATTTGATGTTTGAATTTTGACTCGTCATTCATCCTGGCTGTATTTTCTTTTTAAGATGTATTGATTGTTATTACAGAGAGCACTTCAACATTTTTCTAACTGAAAGTATTATATAAATAGTTTTTAAAATTATTGTTATAGGTTGTAAAAAACTTTCCAAATCATTCTTAGGTTTTCTTAACTTCTACTACTTAAATAAAACATTCACATTTCATTCTTGAGCAGTGACTGTCACTTCATGACATCAAAATTTTCATTAAAAAAAATTCAGCAATAACCATAAATGTTTATATTTGATGTATTGTACCAGATTTGGCCTAAAGTTGATTGTCTTCTGCATACCCCTTAGACTGCATATACAACCCCTGGCAAAAATTATGGAATCACTGGCCTCGGAGGATGTTCATTCAGTTGTTTAGTTTTGTAGAAAAAAAAGCAGATCACAGACATGACACAAAACTAAAGTCATTTCAAATGGCAACTTTCTGGCTTTAAGAAACACTATAAGAAATCAAGAAAAAAAAATTGTGGCAGTCAGTAACGCTTACTTTTTTAGACCAAGCAGAGGGAAAAAAATATGGACTCACTCAATTCTGAGGAATAAATTATGGAATCACCCTGTAAATTTTCATCCCCAAAACTAACACCTGAATCAAATCAGATCTGTTCGTTAGTCTGCATCTAAAAAGGAGCGATCACATCTTGGAGAGCTGTTGCACCAAGTGGACTGACATGAATCATGGCTCCAACACGAGAGATGTCAATTGAAACAAAGGAGAGGATTATCAAACTCTTAAAAGAGGGTAAATCATCATGCAATGTTGCAAAAGATGTTGGTTGTTCACAGTCAGCTGTATCTAAACTCTGGACCAAATACAAACAACATGGGAAGGTTGTTAAAGGCAAACATACTGGTAGACCAAGGAAGACATCAAAGCATCAAGACAGAAAACTTAAAGCAATATGTCTCAAAAATCGAAAATGCACAACAAAACAAATGAGGAACAAATGGGAGGAAACTAGAGTCAACATCTGTGACCGAACTGTAAGAAACCGCCTAAAGGAAATGGGATTTACATACAGAAAAGCTAAACGAAAGCCATCATTAACACCTAAACAGAAAAAAACAAGGTTACAATGGGCTAAGGAAAAGCAATCGTGGACTGTGGATGACTGGATGAAAGTCATATTCAGTGATGAATCTCGAATCTGCATTGGGCAAGGTGATGATGCTGGAACTTTTGTTTGGTGCCGTTCCAATGAGATTTATAAAGATGACTGCCTGAAGAGAACATGTAAATTTCCACAGTCATTGATGATATGGGGCTGCATGTCAGGTAAAGGCACTGGGGAGATGGCTGTCATTACATCATCACTAAATGCACAAGTTTACGTTGATATTTTGGACACTTTTCTTATCCCATCAATTGAAAGGATGTTTGGGGAAAAAGACACATAGGGTCAATGTCATGGCCTGCAAATAGTCCGGATATTAATCCAATTGAAAATCTTTGGTGGAAGTTGAAGAAAATGGTCCATGACAAGGCTCCAACCTGCAAAGCTGATCTGGCAACAGCAATCAGAGAAAGGTGGAGCCAGATTGATGAAGAGTACTGTTTGTCACTCATTAAGTCCATGCCTCAGAGACTGCAAGCTGTTATAAAAGCCAGAGGTGGTGCAACAAAATACTAGTGATGTGTTGGAGCGTTCTTTTGTTTTCATGATTCCGTAATTTTTTCCTCAGAATTGAGTGATTCCATATTTTTTTCCCTCTGCTTGGTCTAAAAAAGTAACCGTTACTGACTGCCACAACTTTTTTTTCCTGATTTCTTATAGTGTTTCTTAAGGCCAGAAAGTTGCCATTTGAAATGACTTTAGTTTTGTGTCATGTCTGTGATCTGCTTTTTTTCTACAACATTAAACAACTGAGTGAACATCCTCAGAGGCCGGTGATTCCATAGTTTTTGCCAGGGGTTGTATACTGGACAGACCCTCTGTGACTCCACTGTAGGTTTTCTGAAGAACGGGTTTGGAGGCCAAATTGGGCAACAATAAAATGGCAGTGGCTGACTCTACCTTAGTCCTGACTAACCCATAAATGGATAAAAAGGTGGGGCTTTGGCAGGACTAGCGTGGCCTGGGAGGGAGAAATAAAGCCTGAACATGGTCCTATGTTGTAGCTACTGTACAAGCTAAGGTGACAATGGTGTTTGGGTGTCTGGCGAACACATTAGTCAAGTTTACTATGTTCAGGTACTAGCTTCCATTGAAATTTGTGGAAATTTGCAAAACTGTACCCTTTTATTTTAAAGTGCATACAATAGCAAACCAGAAAATGGATGATACCATTTTCCTGAGAATCACCATGGTGGCTACCTTGAATATGAAAAAAAAAATGGTGGCTAGGATTTTGATTCCAGTAGCGAAATACATATTTTCAGGGCCAAGAAATCCAGTTGTGCACATGGACCACTGGAATCCTTGGTCCTGAAAATGTGTATTTAGCCACTGAAATCAAAATCAATAGGGGAAGCTGAGATATTAAACGCCTATTTTATACCATCATTTTTACAAATCCAACATGGCCACTATGGTGGTTCCAGGAAAATGGAATCATCAGTTTTCTGATTGGTTATTGTCAGGGTTCTAGCTAGACCCATTTTAGTGCTGGGTAAATTACGTGATCGCAACTCACGGCTGGGGGTCCAGCGGTGGTCAAGGGGGCAGAGCCCCCTGAAGTTATAGGGTTTTATACCTCTAAAACTTTATTGGCAAGCCCTATTTTAACTAATTTTGAGGGGATTTAGATGCATTGAAAGAAAGCATAATAGATAAAAAAAATGACATTTATGTTGTAATATTTGTAATACCAAAGTTCTTTTTTTTTAAATGTTTCTGTCTAAGTTAATAAATAAATAATGTTGAACAGGTTAAAACACATTAATATTTGATGGGCATATAGCATTTGCTCTCTTCTCTGAAAATGACACACTGTATCTTTGAATTCTGTGAAGCAGGCAGTTTTTTTCTGTCATGACAGTTTTTCCCAAAATGTTTCAGTGGGATAGCATTATTATTATTATTATTATTATTATTATTATTATTATTATTATTATTTTAAACAACAATATAACGTCTAATTGCCGTATGAACAAGAGCTGAACCTGGACTGATTTGTCAGTTTTTCAGTCTCTGAGGCTCCTCCCCCTGCTCCTCCTCCCCTCTCACGCTCTCTCCTCTGACCCCTCCCCCTCACTCTCACCGTCTGTTTTCCTCCGACTTTTTTGGAAACAGGGAGCCTTTCAATTGTAAAATAAGATGTAAACGTCTGAGTATATTATCAGCATCTGCTGACACAGAACAACTCTGGATTATGAAGCATTTTTTTTCTGGAGGATTTTTTTCCCCTTTAAGTCAGAGCGGAGTCTGTCTTATACTCAATCTGCTCTGATCTCTGCTTTCAACATTCTGCGGCTTCACAGAAAACTGAAAGCAACTAACTGCTGTTCTGTCTGCTGTTTGTGCTTAGATACAAAGAAAATGAGAAATATATTTCTTATTTGTTTAATTATTTTGTTGAAATTGCAAAATAAAACAAAAGCACAACTCTATAAGCTTGAAATGGAATTGAATTGGTACATTTTTCAGCAACATTTCAGTTCATTTTTTTGAAAATCTGTGGTGGGCGGGACAACCAATTTGCAGGGCGGAAATTTGCAGTACTGGGTGGTATAGCCCGGCCGCCCCCGAAGCTATGGGCCACGATCACATAAGTTACCCGGCACAAAAATGGTCCTAGCTAGAACCTTATGATGCCTTCAAATGTCAAATGAGTCTACTGCCAGACAGGAGTAAAGAAACTAGTAAAGTAGACCTGCAAAATCAGAAAATATTCACATTTAAGTAGCTGAAATCAGACAATTTAACTATTTTTAAACAACAAACGCTCAAAATGAATAACAATTTATATTAATTCATAACCAATTAATCAATTATTCCAAAATAGAATATCAGAAGTCTTTGTATTTGGCGAATTTTAACGACCCTTCACAGCCCACCAGCTGCTCCCACTTAGTGAAGGCAGAGCAGCGGGCAGGGACCCAAAATTTGAGTCATCACTACACAGTGCTCCAGAGTACACAAACTGCACAAAGTACACAGTGTGTTCATTTGCTGGATGACAAGTCAGAGTTCTCTATTTAAAACCCTGTTCATCCCTTTGCAGATTGTGGGATGTGATAACGGATCACAAATCAGTTTACACAATGTTTTAAAGAGGGAAAAGTGAAATGATTCTAAGGATTCCCCCCACACATTCCAAACATTGGTCAGTTCACATCATTTCAGAGGTGCACACTGCCACCCAGTGTAATGAACTGAAAAAAGAAAAAAAAAAAATCTTTAATCCTCTTTATCACAGCACACTGATCAGCACACAGTGCACACTGCCTTTTATTTACTGCTGAATGTCATCAGGGTTGGATTTGTATACTGGCTGTAAAATTAGAATTCATCAGCCAAATGGTTCAACTCTGGCAAGCTGCAGCCATTGTGTATAGACTGTTTTCTATACAGGGATAATGTGGAAACAATTATTATTAAAACAAATTAAAAAATGTATTAAATAATGTGTTGTGTCCTATTAGAGCCTGACTAATAAATCAGCAAGCCAATGTAACTGGCTGATATGAGCTATTTTTATATAAATTGGTATGGGCAATTATCATAGGTGATAATTAAAAATAATTAGAAACAAATGGAGAGATGGAAAAAAATTAAAGTTTTTATTTACAGGGTGGGCCAATAAAATGTTACCACTTTTTGATCGTACACAAGTTTTTGAAATGAGAACTTATTTGAAAGTTTTATTTACAGACTTGTAACAGAAGCATCAAATTAACATTTGATACCAAAGATTTCCCACTTTGTCTCTTGTTTTCCACACAGTTCAATAACTCATGACATGTTCAATCCACGCTCCTCTTCTTTGGATTACAGCTGCAACACGCACATTGAAGTTTGTAATGACATTGCCACACATCTCAAGAGGGATTCTCCGGATTTCTTTTTCATTTTCAGGAATATTCCTGAAAATGAAAAAGAAATCTTTGTCATTTTGGAAATTGTAAGAATTTAAAAAAGTGGTAACATTTTATTGGCCCACCCTGTACACTCTTGTCACCTAGTAGAAAACGTTATGGTTGCCTGATGCAGGTCTCTGCCTCAAGAGATTAAAGCTATGTGTAAATTCTGAATATGGAAGTAAATGCCATGCCCATCCAATATTCATGTGTTTTTAACATTTTCAACATTATTTGTGACCTATGCATAACTTCAACTGATATGAAATGTAACAAAATAACTAAATATGAAATGTGAATTACGTTTACGTAAATTGGTCCAAGTTGTGGCTCTTATAATCGATGAAACAAACTCATTACAATTCTTTAATTATTTTATTTTATTGCGCTTTGCATAGGCCCACTGAGCCCTGTGACAGACTGCCATCCTGTCCAGGATGTACCCCGCCTCACACCCTATGAGTGCTGGGATAGGCTCCACCTCCCGTGACCCTTAATTGGAGTAAGCGGGTATAAAAAAAACAAACAAACAAACCACAATGGATGTATAAGCCCACTGAAGTCTAAGAAGGTCCCATCATATGGAAAAAATGACTCATTACTTCAGGCACTGAGGGGCCACTTTTGAAATATGAATCACTGTGTCATTAAAACAAACTGAATTTCAAATGGCATTATGTCATGTTATCTTGGTGAGGACTCATACAAATGCTACACAAAATGTCATACAAATGCCACACTAAACGTAAGTGTAAATGGAAATCATTGTTTATGCTATGTGTTCCTGGGGAAAAAAGAATATCGGCCAGTATAAGTCACACCTGTTAAAAAAGGCTGCTTGAAGACTAAAAACCAACATGCCTGTCCTTGTCCTCTGCTACCCTCTAGTGTCCATTCCTGCTTTTGGTTTATCTAAATTCAGGTTTTGGTCTCATGGTTTAATGCAGTTTTATTCTTTCAGCCCTTTATATAAGATTTCCTTGTGTTCTTGGTTCTTATTTTCTGTGTACTCTGTGTTACCTATGTAAACATGTATTTTTGCTTAATTTCTGGCATGTGTTTTGGTTCTTTCTGTTGTCCAGTTTTAGTTTATGTTTCCCTTGGTTCTTCTAGTATTTGTTCCTTGTACATTCTCAGCTATTTGATTTCCTTTTCAGCTCATGTATTTATTATTTCCCCGTGTCTTTGGTCCATTTCCTGCTTTATTTTGATGCCCCTGTTTCTATTGTGTGTGTATGGCTTTCTTCCTGTGTCTCATCCCATTAATCACCCTCACCTGTCTCCTATTTGTCATCGCCTCCCAATTATTTTAAACCCCTGTCTAAACACTTTGCTTGAATGTTTGTGTGTTAGTATCTTCTTTATGTCAGCTTGCTTTGGTTTTTAAAAATTATTATTGTTGTTGTATAAGATCTCCAGTTATTATCTTACTATGTTTTATGTGTTTTCTGAGTTTATGTGCTGTATTTGGACACTTTTGCCAGTTGACAGGTTTTTGTATTTTGTGACCTTGATCTGCCTCTGGGACAATCCTCCTGTCACCTCCCTCATGAACACTGTCGTCGTTAGCAGACTGATCACTTGTGCAAGACCTCTGACCTGTTCCTTACTGAGTCAATAAAGATGGTTTTGCAAATTTGTGTGATCTCAGCGTTGGTGTCTACATCGTCTAGAAACCATGATAAAGTTGCACTGCAGTATTATTTATAGCAAATATGGGATTTCTCCGGAATATAAGTTGTAGGATCTCCCAAATTTGTAGGAAAAAGAAACAGCATGTATACCCTGGAAAATATGGCAGTTGTACACCCGTAGGGTGGACTAAATGTGCAGTAGAAGGCATAGGCACAGCAAATATTTATATTATTTTATTATATCATATTTCGCAATGACTTAATAGAGTGTGCAGAAGAGGAGACAAATTTGGGAGTCCTCATACAAAAGAGTCTCAGTCCCAGCAAACATGTGGCAGCCACTGTGAAGACTGCGAACAGAGTACTCAGTATAATACGGAGGACCGATGAAGACAAAAGCAAGGAGAACATGCTCAGACTTTATAAGTCACTGGTCAGACCGCATTTGGAGTATTGTGTGCAGGCATGGAGACCTTACTTTCAGAAGGATATAGATAACATAGAGAAAGTGCAGCGCAGAGCCATAAAGATGATATGTAACTTCCAGGAAAAGGACTATGATACCAGACTTAGTGCAGCGGATAAGAGAATATTTAGAGGGGAATCCTGCACATGGTGATAAAAGCATCAAATTTGGCAGAAATACTCCTTAGACACTCCTCTTTTGAAAAAAAATGATTGGCCACTTGAATTTTCAATCGGTGGTCAGGTAGGGGTCAATTGAAGAATTACACAGAGGTCAAAATTAAAAGATGCTCCAGTTATATTGAAAAATATTCCACATTATTTACCTGATCATAAAGATTCCAAAAAGGTATAGTTTGGACTATCTGACTGAATTCTATGGTGTTTCAGGGTAAAAACAGCAAGAATGGTGACAAAGGTCAGTTTCATTTTGTACAGGGGTCAAAAGTTAAAGTTGCTCCAATTTTGGTAAAAAGTGATGCAAAGTACTAGTTGAGTTAACACGGTTTTAAAAAGGAATAGTTTGGACCATGTATCAACATTACTTATCACGTTATGGGGTAACATATGTCACATGTCATAGAATCCAATAGACGTAGACCTTGTTTGACCTTTACTTTGGAGACCAAGCTTTCAACACTATTCCATTTATTAATCCTATTCGCTCAACCCATAATTTGCATCACTTTTTACCAAAATTGGAGCAACTTTAATGTTTGACCCCTGTACAAAATGACACTGACCTTTGTCACCATTCGTGCTGTTTTTATCCCGTAACTCCATAGAATTCAGTCACAGATAGTCCAAACTATACCTTTTTGGAATCTTTATGATCAGGCAAATAATGTGGAATATTTTTCAGTATGATTGGAGCATCTTTTAATTTTGACCTCTGTGTAATTCTTCAATTGACCCCTACCTGACCACCGATTGAAAATTCAAGTGGCCAATCGTTTTTTCAAAAGAGGAGTGTCTAAGGAGTATTTCTGCCGAATTTGATGCTTTTATCACCATTTGCATGATTGTTTCACTTATCTGCTGCACTAACTGAAAGAGACAGGCCTGATATCATTAGGAATGAGGAGACTTAGAGCAGATCTAATTGAAGTGTTCAAGATTATTGTGAATGGACTGGAAGACATAGATCCAGATGTCTTGTTTGAATTTAGGAGAGGTCACCAAAGTACTAGGGGTGACTGTCACAAAAATGTTCAAGGAAAGGTCTAAGCTCCTTCTTAGAATGTACTTTTTCACACAACGCATTGTAGAAGAGTGGAACAGTTTACCAGACAGAGCCACATGTGCCACATCAGTAAATGACTTTAAGAGTCAGATCGATCCGTTATTCAGGAAGAGGAGGGGGCTTTGCATAAGTCAGCGCAGACTTCCTGCCCCTGTATTGACTGCCGTACGAGACGACAACTTCATCTACGAGGTGTAGTGTCGATGGTGGATTCAAGGTAAATTCAAATCGAGAGAATGAAAAATAGAGATGCTATATACAATATAAGCAGGATATAAATACAAATATAGAGAAGGTAGAATTTATTATTTACTACTGCAGTGCCCATAAGACATTTGTATTCCCATAGAAAATTGGGAGTTACAAAATTTAATTAAAAAGACTATCACCAGATCAATACCGCATAATAATACCAAATACCATCACCGGACCACATGAATTCTAAATAAAGTGTTGTGAAATGCAGCACTTTCAAATGCTACCAGTTGTAATATAACTTGAACTTGAACTTATTTATTTTGGCACACAACTCGACAATAACAAAAACTGATACACAAACCTGCACAGTACTATAATTTCCCTCAAAATATTTTATTTTCCAAACTATATCTTGCCATTTTTGAATGATTTATCTATTAAAGAGTAAAAACTGAAGGAAATCAACAAAAAGATGTTTCTGTAGGAAGAATTTTAGCCATAAGGTCAAGTGGGGGGGGGGGGGGGGGGTTGGCTTTTTAAACAGCTGAAAGACACCAAACTCATCGAGATGATTTAGTACTACTATGACAGACTGATGCAGAAGGTGGCAGCAAAGCAACAATAAGGATGATGGCTGCCATTAAACACCATAGAAGAAGAAAGGGTGCACTTGATTTACTCCACAGGGTCACGTTTTGAGAGGAGTGTGTTTTGTATCCAGATAAAGCCATAAAATATACATATGTATTAGCGGTTTTATATGATGAAATAAACGAAACATGGAAACAATTTTTGACGGAAATCCGTAAACACATGCAGGTTTTGCAGAGACGCCACGGAAGGGGCCATCTTGGAAGTACTAATGTTAAAATGTCAAAATAAAGGTTGAATGTCAGAATAAAGGTTTTAAACATTAATCCACAAAATTTTCCTAATAAAGGATGCACATCATCATGCCATGCGCACGCATATACAAGGTCTGTCAATAACGTAACGGTCCTTTTAATTTTTTTTCAAAAACTATATGGATTTGAATCACGTGCAATTACGTCAGCCAACCTTGAACCCTCGTGCGCATGCGTGAGTTTTTTCACGCCTGTCGGTTGCGTCATTCGCCTGTGGGCAGGCTTTGAGTGAGGAGTGGTCCAGCCCTCTTGTCTTTTTTTTCATTGTTCAGGAATGGCTCAGAGACTGGCGCTTTGCTTTATCAAAATTTTTCAGAAACTGTGAGGCACATCGAAGTGGACACCATTCGAGAAATTCAGACGGTTTTCGGTGAAAATTTTAACGGCTGATGAGAGATTATGGAGTGTTACTGTCGCTTTAAGGACTCCCCACGGAGCCGCAGGGCGCACCGCGCTCCGAGCCGCTGTCACCAGCCTGTTTCAAGCTGAAAACTTCCAAATTTAAGCCTCTGTTGACCCAGGATGTCGTGAGAGAACAGAGAAGTTTCAGAAGAGCTCGGGATCAGCAGTTTATCCAGACATTCCACTGTTAAAGGAGATTTTGTAATGAAAGACGTGCGGATGGAGGTGTTTTGCTGTGGCGCCGCGCGATGAGCGGCTGGGTGCCGACGCGCGAATCCGTCCGCACGTCTTTCATTACAAAATCTCCTTTAACAGTGGAATGTCCGGATAAACTGCTGATCCTGAGCTCTTCTGAGACTTCTCTGTTCTCTCACGACATCCTGGGTCAACAGAGGCTTAAATTTGGAAGTTTTCAGCTCGAAACAGGCTGACGACAGCGGCTCGGGGCACGGTGCGCCCTCCGGCTCTGTGGGCAGTCCTTAAAGTGACAGTAACACTCCATAATCTCTCATCAGCCGTTAAAATTTTCACCGAAAACCAGCTGAATTTCTCGAATGGTGTCCACTTCGATGTGCCTCACAGTTTCTAAAAAAATTTTGATGAAGCAAAGCGGCAGTCTCTGAGCTATTCCTGAACAATGAAAAAAAAGACGAGAGGGGTGGACCAGTGCTCACTCAAAGCCTGCCCACAGGCGAATGACGCAACCGACAGGCGTGGAAAAACTCACGCATGCGCACGAGGGTTCAAGGTTGGCTGATGTAATCACACGTGATTCAAATCCATATAGTTTTTGAAAAAAATAAAAAGGACCATTACTTTATTGACAGACCTCGTACGAAAGCTGAGGTTGATCTGACAAACAGTCAGAGAGATATGCGAGCCACACACACACACAGATGTTTCTTGCTTTATAGATCGATATAGCAAATTAATTTTAAACCTAATCAGATGAATACATAAATAAAAGTTTTTAATACATTGCTTTTTTTTTAAGCTCACCTCCTTTTTTATGCTTAGGGTTACCACAGTAGATCTATGGGTGGCTTCGAACCGGCAACCTGCTAATGCAATAATGCTATAGCCACTTACTCTTCTCATCTGCAACTTAGTTCTCAAAGCCAGATATTTATATATTTTATTTATTTTCATCAAGAGTTTGGAAAATCATATACAAAGAAAAACAACAACAACAAAAAAATCTATCAAGAATAAACATTCTAAAACATTTGACCAGATGGATGCATGTTGGTGACCAAGCATTCTGAAACATTTCTCTATTAATTACGTCACATATCCATAAATGTAAACAGTACACTAGAACTTTTACAGGTGGGAGTACTTCCAGGGTAATAACTGCTAACAAAAGTAGTATTCGGAGTGTATTCCTTTTGCAGATGTCTGAACCACTCTATCTCACAACGCTAAACACAATAAATACAGTCTCACAATCCCTCAAAATTAGTTTTTCATCTCAAAATGGCCAATATTTCACAAAACGTCATAAAAAACACATTTCCAGTTATCCTGATAATAAACAGTCTCTGTGGCAGAGGTAAACATGTACAGGAATCAACTCTGATTTCATGTTACTTCGTGAGGCGGTCAACATTTAAACCCTTTGTGATCTGACCAGTTTCAGGATTGAGCTGAATTAGTCCGTCTGTCATTTAAAAATCTGTAGCTCACCTTTTGCACTATTTTAGGCTAAACTCATGCTTATTGATCATTGGATTGGGTAAATTATTTTAAAAAACAAGTTCAAATTTGGGCAGTTTTCGGTTGTGGAATTTGATAATCAGTTTTTTGCTTCAAGATTCAAGTCTGTTGGATTACCAGATCTTCTACAAACTGTACACTGATATCTCCACATTGCCATCTTGGCTGAACTGACTCTTATGTGACCTAGACTGAAGTGCATCCATTTCAATAATGACTTCATATATATGTGGCCCAGGAAAGGGAAGTCTGGGGTCCCCTGCTGGAGTTGTTGCCCACGCAAACAGATCCCGGATATATATATATATATATATATATATATATATATATATATATATATATATATATATATATATATATATATATATATATATATATATATATATATATATATATATAATGTCACTCCAGCACCTTTTCAGGCAACCAATCAGATGGACCAAAACCTTTCACCCTCACAGAAGCGGCAAAATTTGTTTTTTTGTCTACAGTCAGCTGATTTGTCAAACAAAATCTATCACAATAGAGACAAAAGTAAAACTCATAAATGATAGCAAATTGGACATATGCTATGTTCCTGCTGAGGGTGAGTACTTTTTAATCACCATACATTATAAGCTAGTTAGCAGCTGCTTAATCTTGTCATTGAAACAAATCCAAAGTGCAAAAAGAAATGCTACAGTTGTATGCAAAAGTCCTTACACAGGTGAATTCAATCATGAGAAAGGGTATTTAAGGTGGCCATTTGCAAATGTTTCCCCTCTTTGCATCTCTTCTAATGAGTGGCAACATGGGAGCCCTTTCTGCTAAAGCACATTTGGACAAGCCACCTTCATTTTGGAATAAGGTGCTGTGGACTGATGAAACTATAACTGACTTGTCTGGACATAACAAGGGGCGGTATGCATGGCTGAAAAAGAACACAGCATTCCAAAACAAAACCGCTTGCTACCTACAGTAAAATTTGGAGGTGGTTCCAGCATGCTGTGTGGCTGTGTGGCCAGTGCAAGTACTGGGAATCTTGTTAAAGTTGAGGGTCACATGGATTCCAGTCAATATCAGCAGATTCTTGAGAACAATGTTCATGAATCAGTGACAAAGATGAAGTTGCACCGGGGCTGGATCTTTCAACAAGACAACGACCCCAAACACTGCTCAAAATCTACCAAGGCATTCATGCAGAGGAACAAGCACAATGTTCTGGAATGACCATCTCAGTCTCCAGAGACTGAATACTGTGGTGTGATTTTAAGCTGGCTGTCTATGCTCGAAAACCAACAAACCTGAGATATTTTGTAAAGAAGAATGGCCCAAAATACCTTCAACCAGAATCCAGACTCTCATTGGAAGCTATATGAAGCGTTTAGAGGCTGTTATTTCTGCAAAAGGAGGATGTATAGTAGTGTTCAGAATAATGTAGTGCTATCCCAGACAGCAAACAGATCTGGGCCAGATGTAGTCCAACATCTGGTACCAATCCTGAAAACAGATCCGGTCCAGACAGTTTTTGCACCCTGGCCCAGATCCGGCACGGCTCCGCTTTACAGTTCTGGAACAGATCCGGACCAGATCTGAACTGGATCCGCAAAACACCAACCGTTTACAGACCATATCTGGCACAGATCTGGGACAGATGTGGTCTGCATCACAGCACCGTGGCAGGAACATGGGGCATAACGATAAGCAATTTTATCTGCACTCGGTAGAAACTATCCATTAGTGGTTGTAAACTCTGTATTCTGTAATCATGATCGTCACTGAGGCTTTTTTAGATGCTTATTGCAAAGTGGTTTGTTTCTTTACGACAGTCACATTTTATAAGTCCAGGGACACTGATCTGTGTGTTATAGATACAAATCAGTTTCCTCACATCCACGGAACTTACCCCTGTAAAACTTGTTCCTGCCAAGGTGCTGTGATGCGGTCCACATCTGCCCCAGAGCCGTGCCAGATATGGTCTGTAAATGGTTGGTCTTTTGCGGATCCAGTTCAGCTCTGGTCCGGATCTGTTGCAGAACTGTAAAGCGGAGCCATGCCGGATCTGGGCCAGGGTGCAAAAACTGTCTGGACCGGATCTGTTTTCAGGATTGGTACCAGATGTTGGACTACATCTGGCCCGGATCTATTTGCTGTCTGGGATGTGACTAAAAAGATTAATCCAGGTTTTGAGTATATCTCTTATTGTTACATGGGAAACAAGGTACCAGAAGATTCAGTAAATTCTCACAAATCCAACAAGACCAAGCATTCATGATATGCACACTCTTAAGGCTATGAAATTAGGCTATTAGTAAAAAAAGTAGAAAAGGCGGTGTTCACAATAATAGTAGCATCTGCTGTTGACGCTACAAACTCAAAACTGTTATGTTCAAACTGCTTTTTTAGCAATCCTTGAATCACTAAACTAGTATTTAGTTGTATAACCACAGTTTTTCATGATTTCTTTACATCTGCAAGGCATGGAGTCAGCCAACTTGTGGCACCTTTCAGCTGTTATTCCAGTTCAAGATTCTTTAACAACATTCCACAATTCATTCACATTTCTTGGTTTTGCTTCAGAAAAAGCTTTTTTGGTGTCACCCCACAAGTTCTCAATTGGATTTAGGTCCGGGGATTGGGCAGGTCACTCCAAAACATTAATTTTGTTGGTTTGGAACCAAGATTTTGCTCATTTACTAGTGTGCTTGGGGTCACTGTCTTGTTGAAACACCCATTTCAAGGGCATGTCCTCTTCAGCATAAGGCAACATGACCTCTTCAAGTATTATGACATATCCAAACTGATCCATGATACCTGGTATGCGATATATAGGCCCAACACCATAGTAGGAGAAACATGCCCATATCATGATGCTTGCACCACCATGCTTCACTGTCTTCACTGTGAACTGTGGCTTGAATTCAGAGTTTGGGGGTCATCTCACAAACTGTCTGCGGCCCTTGGACCCAAAAAGAACAATTTTACTCTCATCAATCCACAAAATATTCCTCCATTTCTCTTTAGACCAGTTGATGTGTTCTTTGGCAAATTGTAACCTCTTCTGCACATGTCTTTTATTTAACAGAGGGACTTTGCAGGGGATTCTCGCAAACAAATTAGCTTCACACAGGCGTCTTCTAACTGTCACAGCACTTACAGGTAACTCCAGACTGTCTTTGATCATCCTGGAGCTGATCAATGGGTGAGCCTTTGCCATTCTGGTTATTCTTCTATCCATTTTGATGGATGTTTTCCATTTTCTTCCACGCGTCTCTGTTTTTTTGTCCATTTTAAAGCATTGAAGATCATTGTAGATGAACAGCCTATAATTTTTTGCACCTGCGTATAAGTTTTCCCCTCTCCAATCAACTTTTTAATCAAACTACGCTGTTCTTCTGAACAATGTCTTGAACATCCCACTTTCCTCAGGCTTTCAAAGAGAAAAGCATGTTCAACAGGTGCTGGCTTCATCCTTAAGTAGGGGACACCTGATTCACACCTGTTTGTTACACAAAATTGACTAACGCACTGCCTGAATCCACAGTACTATTATTGTGAACACCCCCTTTTCTACTTTTTTTTTTTACTAATAGCCCAATTTCATAGCCTTAAGAGTGTGCATATCATGAATGCTTGGTCTTGTTGGATTTGTGAGAATCTACTGAATCTACTGGTACCTTGTTTCCCATGTAACAATAACAAATATACTCAAAACCTGGATTAATCTTTTTAGTCACATAGCACTACTATTATTCTGAACACTACTGTACTAAATATTGATCTATTTTTTTCTGTTGGGGTGCCCAAATTTATGCACCTGCCTAATTTTGTTTAACGAATTATTGCACCCTTTCTATAAATCCTAGGAACTTCATTCCACTTCTCAAATGTCACTGTGTTTGCTATATGATATATTTAACTGAAATTGCTGATCCAAACAACCAATGATTTATAAAAGAAAATCATGGAAATCATCATGGTCGTCCAAAGTTTTGCATACAACTGTATATGGACGTGGGGCCTTAGAATGGCTATAGCAGATGGCCACTACACAGAATCTGGTCTACTTAAGAGTTTTAAATTTTATCTGGCATCAGTGTGCCTGTTCGTGAAATGGGAACATTCTAGACCTTATTCGTGTTTAGTGTTTTGATTGGTCACACTTGTTTTGAGGACCGATTTAAAGGCTCCAACTAACATAAAACAATTTGCCTCATTATAACCTGGACAAAATGTACCCCTTTGTTCTTCTTCCCACCAACTGATAACAGAATCTCATTGGTTATGTTCTGATGTGTCTGAAACATCAAACATGATGTCTTTTTGCAGTGTAATAAATTTTAAATTTATATTTGACCAGGTTAGTCCCATTGAGATCAAGATGTGTTTTACAAGAGAGACCTGGTGAATTTTTTTTAAACATTTAATATTTTAATTTTTTGTTTGTTTGTTTTCTTGTATAACAGAATGGATCCATGTGGGTCCAACATACTGATCTCAGTTCAGCTGATGGAGCTGAAACCAAATTTCCACTGTCCCTGTACTTCTAGCTATAAAGCTAAATGAGGCTTGCGATCCAGCCTGTCCTGATCTCTACATTTTATACCCATAGATCAAAAACAGGATTAATCTTGTGAATGAGGTGAAATAGCACTATTTTAAGATTTGCACTTAAGCACATTTTCTTCAGTGCCACATTTTTTGAAAGTGGCATCTCGGTTAAAATATTCAAATAAGTGTTTTGATTTCACTCAATTGGGATTCCATTCTTAAATATTTCAGAACAAGCTGACCTTTGCCAACAATGAGAGGGCAGTATGTATTAAAGCCCCAAAGTAGAACCTTTCTGACAGACTACTGTAAAAATATAGTCTTAGAGTTGAATTAAACTTAGTATGGAGCCATTTGATATATCAACATGTTTTAACCATTTATTTATTTGCAGTCTTGCATGCAATATTTTGTTTGTTTTGCCAAATCCGGTGTGGGAGCAGGCACTGGTGTTGTGCACTCCCCTATTCACCATACCACTGGTCTTGGATGGCAACCACCCAGGCAGACATCCAGTGCATTTCCATCTGTTAAAAGTCACCATCTCTCTAGTGCAGCCAGATGGGCATCCCCATGGCCTTTTCTAGTTGCTGGCGGTCCTCAGCACTCAGCATGCCACACAACCAAAATGTCATAGCTGGATGCTCCCTCACAATGAAAGTGGTACTTCTCATCTGAGCCTCCGTAAGTAGGTTTTGACAGTTGTAAAAATTTGTAAAGGCATAATATTTGCAGGTGATGGTTCGATCTACCCCTCCACTGAGCCGGTCATCCGTTATCCAAACCCACTGAGCATGTTTAGGATTGCAAGAGTCTAGAGATGGCTGGTCTGTCATAAGTTATTAATTCAGTGGAATTTAGCTCAAAAGTGCAATTGCTTTAGCTGGCATTTCATGCAAAGATAGAGGGGCACCTGGAGAGTGCAAACCTCTATCAAGGCCAATCATGCACGCTTCGCATTTTTAGTCCTATTTGTTGCTGGATTATGATCACTCCGTTATGAAAATGTGTTCTATAGGATCAGAACTTTTATTTGAATCTGCATTAAATCCTACATATTTGTATTTCTCATAAATATCCATGTGACATCTGTATTGATTTTTATTTTATTTATTTATTTTTAAGCCAATGCTGCCAACATGGTAAATGGTAAATGGACTGCATTTATATAGCGCTTTTCCATCTGAATGAGACACTCAAAGCGCTTTACAATTATGCCTCACATTCACCCCGATGTCAGGGTGCTGCCATACAAGGCGCTCACTACACACCGGGAGCAATAGGGGATCAAAGGCCTTGCCCAAGGGCCCTTAGTGATTTTCTAGTCAGGCGGGGATTTGAACCCATGATCTTCTGGACTCAAGCCCAACACCTTAACCACTAGACAGGTCTAGTGGTTAAGGTTAGTGGTTGCACTGTCTTTCACAAGACCTCAAATTACCTTCATAAAGTGTCAAAACAGTTGTTTAATATAGTTTGCTGTGTGTTTTGAATAAATGTGTGTGGAAAATTAATTCCCGCTTTACTTTTTCCTTTGTTATTTCTGATTGTAAACCCATGATCTTCTGGACTCAAGCCCAACACCTTAGCCACTAGACCATCACCTCCCCACCAACATGCTTGTTGATGGGGTCTGGACTGCATTGTTATATTCCTCAGTAATATATAATAATAATAACCTTTATTTAACCAGGTAAAAATTCCATTGAGATCGAAACCTCTTTTATAAGGAAAATAATCAAAAGAAAATAAAAGAAAATCATGAAAGTATTTTACAATGTTAAAGAAAATTGTGTCTGTGTGTGTGTGTGTGGGGGGGGGGGGGGGGGGGGGGAGGTGCATCTTCCTGGATTTGGCCCTTGAGCCAGATCTACACCAAACTTCTATGTTCTTCCTAGGCCCATGTTCAGCCTCATCACCTAGGGTATTAAAAATTGGCTTGGTAGTTTTTCGATAATCCTGTTGACCATCACACAGAACAAAAACATAACTTCTAGGCTGCACAGAAAATGAGTCAAAGGCGACCAGAAACAAAGTCCAACTTAAATTACTGATCAGTGTGACTGATGTTTTTATAAATTTACGGAACTACTACGAATTGATGGAACTAAATGAAACAATTCAGTCTGTCTTTTTCCTGTTTTTGAAATTGTTGTTTCACCATCACATAAAATATCAGTACTCCCAGAGAGAGGATGCATCAACAGTTGTTCCATCACCCGTAAGAATGCCTCCCTGGTCTCCTCGTAGGTACTTGCCACTGGAGGCCTTGATTGCGATGCGTCCGTGCTCCAGGAACTCGAGGAAAAAGTCTTCAGGCTTGTCTCCATCTGAGCAGACGAGGCCACTGCCAGAGACATACCAGAACCTTCCGTTCACGCCTGCACAAAAAAATATATGAGATGCTTGATATACAGAATGATGTCAATTTGTTATGCAATCTGCAACATGCAAATACACAAACACTAACTTTTTATGTGGTAAGCACCATCATTGAAGATCAAGGAGAAAATGTCATAGACAGATCGATTTGTATCCAAAGTGTTGGAGCTCTTATGGTGACACACAAAACCGTTTTCCCCTCGAAGTATCAGGATCGGCCGGTTGATGAGTTTCATAAGGAATAATTCATCATCCCCTGCATTGGTCATACACAATGGAAGGAGAAAGATCATCCACCTATCCTGGACATGCAAACAAACATCCATAGTCATTTTTTGGAAATGGGAATTTTCTGCCTTTTGGTTTAGGAGAAAACATCTCCCTTCACATAAAAACACAAAACACATGTCAAGCACTGTCATAAGCATGCCAAAGCAGCAGGAGGCAATATAACCCCAATGTGGTGTTCACATGTTGGCTGTAAGAGGCAGAACTAGGAGAAAAGACAGGCACCAAAAGATGGATTATTTAAGTTCAGAGAGTCACCCAGTTTTAATCAGGTAAACATGACAAATTTGTCTGATATTACAGAGAGAACTTTTTAAGCTACCATCGGAGCCAGGGCTACTTGTTTTCATACAACACTGTGCAAAACCCTAAAACTAAACCCTAAAACTCTGTTGTAGCTTACAGTGAAGAATATTAGTGGCCATGATGGCAGGGGTGGTGGCCAAGCAGTTAAGTAAGCTTGTTTCCAGTGCAGAAGTTCCAGGTTCAAGACCACCCCTACCCATTCTCTATGTAATGTGGTGTTGCATCAAGAAAAGCATCTGGTGTAAAACGTGTGCTGAATCAACATGTAGATCCACCTTGGATCTGCTTGGTGACTCCGAGTGGTCTTACTAATTCAGTTCAGTTTGTTTTATTTGTTTAGCACCAAATCACAACAATGCTGCCTCAAGGCATTTCACATGAGTAAGATCTAACCTTACCAACCCCCCCTGAGCAAGCACACAGGTGATAGTGGTAAGGAAAAACTCCCTCTGTTGATAATGAGGAAGAAACCTCAAGCAGACCAGACCCAGAAGGGTAACCCACTGCTTAGGCCGTTCTAACAGTTATAAGGTTTTCACAGATTCTACAAGAATTTCTTAACAAACAGAAGAAACAGAAAACAAAAACAGAAGAGCAGCAAATACAGAGTCCTTAATTGAAACTAAAATAGAGTCCATCTTGGGTCTCTAATCCATGTCCAGCCCTGGTAGTCTCCAGAGGTATGATCTCCAGTCATTGGTGCAACAGGCAGGGCATCCAGCGCACTGGGGTGCAGAGCCAGCAGCCATCATGGGTATTGTCAGTGTCTCGGACAGAGAGAAAAAGAGCAGAATCAGTTGGTTGGAAATAACTGCACCTAAGGCATTAATTCACCAGCAGTAGATTGACAGGGAAGCAGAGAGATTACTAAATTGCTTGCCGGCAGCTAACCCTGTACTTTACTAACAGAATTTAGAAGTAATGAGGCGGAGACCTGTTCCAATGCTAACAATGTGAATTAACAGGAGAGTAGTTCCATACTTCAATGGTGTGCTAGTCATATGAGAGGGAAAATGGATGCATCTTTAGTGTGGACTTGAATGTCTCTACTGCTTTATCTCTGCAGGGAGATTGTTTATTTATTTACCTAGGCTAGTCCCATTGAGATCACAACCTCTTTTGCAAGGGAGACCTGGACAATTATAAAGTTTCCAATTCACCTAACCTGCATGTCTTTAAATGTGGGAGGAAACCAGAGCACCCAGAGGAAACCCACACAAACATGGGGAGAACATGCAAACTCCACACAGAAAGGCCACAGGTGGGCAGATGGGGAGTTGATGTGTCGCTGTGATGATACATAAGCGTCTCGTCCCAGTGGACAAGGCAATGAGACTGTAAACTTAATAAGTGAGGGATCTGAAACCACTAACACAAGAGACACAATATAAATATTTGAGGCAGTGATACCACAAGCGAGGGCCAAATCCAGGGTATTTCTGCTTATGTGAGTCAAACCCTGAATGCATTGCTGGAATCCTAATGCATTAATAATGTACATGATTGATTTGCAAAGTGAGTCAGAAGCTTGTTTACATGAATGTTGAAGTCACCAACAATCAGAATGTTATCTACATGGGTTGCCATATTAGAGATAAACTCACCAAATTCATCTAAAAATTCAGAATATGGGCCAGGGGGTCTACAGTATATATGGTGGCAAAATAACATGGTTGATTTTTATTCTTCTGACCTTGGCTATATGTGGCATTCTGAGCAGAGCAAAGAGTCAGATATTCAAATGAGTTATATGTTTGACCCCCAACAGCCAGTGAGCTAAACCCAGATTTATGAGGTAAAGCAACACACCTCTGCCTTGCTTTGTTTTGCGAGGGACATGACTAAATGTGTACACGGGTGGGCAGGCTTTGTTTAAGGGGAGTACAACTGTAGGTTTCAGCCAGGTTTCACATAAACCAATCATATCTAGGCGGTATTCCAAAACACAGAAAAACCTATGTTTTCCAAAATAACCATAGAGTACATGCATCTTGGTGTTTTTTTTTTTTTTTTCCAAATGGACCACTTTGGGTTGACCTCAAACCACTCACCTACACAATCGCTGACTGCTGAGAGCTGCCCGTTCTTCTTTGTACAGATATACTTCCCATTACTGGCCTTCAGTGCTACCCTGTCTCCCATCCACTCAATGTCAAACATTGTGTTCTCCACCCTGGAAACAAAGCATGATGGGCGGATGGAGGTCTGGATAATGGTCATGAGAAAACATAAGAAAATTCTTACAAGTCTGTGGCAGTAGACTGGATCTCCCCATGAGACACTAATGTCCAGTAAGTTCCGCTGTTGGTTCTGAACATATACTTTTTGGGTTCCTTATCAATTTCCATCTGAAAGGTCTCCATGTCGGTCTCCACATCCTGATTGGCTGAAATACTCATCCCTGGCAATAAGGAAAGAAAGACAACCTTGATAACTGTGCTTTTGTTCAAGAGACTCTCAGATGTTTAATTACAATTCTTTCTCTGTTGTTGCACCATGTTCTGCCTACAATCACCAACTGAAAGCTTCTGTGTCCTTACATAGCTAGAAAATGACATTTGGTCACACTTTGTGTTATAACCTGTCCCATACCCCATAAATGGGATAAAGTCAGAGAAGTACAACACAACACCACAGCAGAGAGAGAGAGAGAGAAACAAAGATGAATATAAATTTATAACCCAAAGATTATGATAGAAACATCACAATACAAATGAATGTACAACAGTGCATTTTTGGACAGCCCTTAGTGACTTTCCGGTCAGGCTGGGATTTGAACTGAGGATCCTCTGGTCTCAAGCCCAATGCTTAACAACTAGACCATCACCTCCCACAAACTACCAAGACAATGTTGATAGCAATATGTACTCAAATGAATGCCTTTCTATTTTATAGGATATGATCCTATGACACATTTGTGTTAACCTCCCCCAACCCTCATAGACAAAAATAATGCCCTATAGTGAAATATTACTGGGTGGTATATAATTTCATTTGGGACCCCTCTGAGAGCTGTGATCTGTGCATCTGAAAAAAATCAGAGTCATAATCAAAAAGACAAATGATGTGACGTGATGTGAATGTGATGTGAAAAGACTGAGCCGGCTGTAGCAGCAACAAAATGGAAACACAGCAGAAGAATATCAGGTGTAAAACAGACATCACGTCTCAGAACACACAGTTATTATTATTGATTTTTAAATTAATGGTTATTTGGCATTACTTCATCGGCATTACATTTCATTGGTATCACTAAAAAAGATATTTCTCACATGCCCTGGGTTCTTGTTGTGGCCTGGCAACCCCACCCAGGCTTGTACTATTATGGGAGAATTCCTGCTCATTATATCAAGTTTTAATCTGGACCCTTATAAGATTATGGCATTTATTGTATCAGAGTTATTGTGTTAACAATTAAAACATAAGGGCTCATTCACTCACTGCATTTTACCAATGATTTTTTTTCTGCAGGTGCTATGGGGGAGCTTGGCATTTTTATGAGGGTGCTATGGGTTCATGTGTCACAACGGCTGTCTGCTACACCTCTGCCACATTCATGGGCATGCGTACACATAGCCACATTCTGATCTGTGACATACAGAATGACCAAAATCACACACAAACCTAGGCTACTGTTCAATACAAATATTCACAGTCCTACACATGTAGCCTATAGCCTCAGGGAAAAATGCCAACAGCAGGCAGAGGGAAAAAATGTTTCACCTACCATTGATGTCTTCATAATAGTACAATGTGTCTGTTGTTGTGGTTAAGAGCAAAAGCATCAATGATTTGGTTTCTGTCCAGAGGCCGTGTTCTCTTAGGGTTAAATGCCAGGAGTGACACCGGGTCACTGGTTTGTCTGTGCCTATACTGCTGTTTCTCAAGTAGTTCTTTAGGCAACACAGATTTCACTACTTTCCATTTCCACTCATGGATATTTGGGCAGCAAAAACTGAACCATTTCAACCACTTGAAACTCGTACACTCACGACAGTAGGACGTCATCATTGATGCTGAAACAGTCGTCCATGCCTTTTGTCTCCTCTAGGCTTGACTACTACTCCCTGCTCTTTGGGATCTCTGAAAAAAAACTTCAAAGGCTCCACATTCAAAACAGTGCAGCTAGAATTCTGATGAGAGTACATAAACAGGAGCACATTACACCTATTCTCCATAACCTTCACTGGCTACCCATCACCTACAGAACCCATTTTAACATGGCTCTCATTACCCACCAATGCATCCATGGCAATGCCCCCCAAACCTCTAAGACCTCATCACTCCCCACACATCCTCCAATTTCCTCTGTTCATACAACACTAATCTTCTCCCCCTCGCACCAAGCTTCACACCATGGGAGACAGGGCCTTCTGTTCAGCTGCCCCTCATTTGGAACTCGTTGGAGCAACATCTCTGCTATTTTGGCATTGTGGGATAGCTCGTGCCCACAGATTGAGCTCGCAGGACTACTTTCGCCTGACCAAATGTCCGGTTGTTTGCAAAATGGCGCTGAATTTGCCGACATGAAAAGATGCTACTGGATGAGTGTGAGTATTGACTTATGATCATTTAGGTGTAAAAAACACATGAGATACACATGTTCTTGTGCCAAATATCACAATTATCTGGGAACTACTTTTTGCGCATGAATTCATTAAGCACATTGGCCGCAGGCACACTAGCACAGTATATACAAAAACTGTATAGACGTTTTGATACTGTTGACCATAAAATTTTATTACAGAGATTAGAGCATGCCATAGGTATTAAAGGCACTGCGCTGCGGTGGTTTGAATCATATTTATCTAATAGATTACAATTTGTTCATGTAAATGGGGAATCTTCTTCACAGACTAAGGTTAATTATGGAGTTCCACAAGGTTCTGTGCTAGGACCAATTTTATTCACTTTATACATGCTTCCCTTAGGCAGTATTATTAGACGGCATTGCTTAAATGTTCATTGTTACGCAGATGATACCCAGCTTTATCTATCCATGAAGCCAGAGGACACACACCAATTAGCTAAACTGCAGGATTGTCTTACAGACATAAGGACATGGATGACCTCTAATTTCCTGCTTTTAAACTCAGATAAAACTGAAGTTATTGTACTTGGCCCCACAAATCTTAGAAACATGGTGTCTAACCAGATCCTTACTCTGGATGGCATTACCCTGACCTCTAGTAATACTGTGAGAAATCTTGGAGTCATTTTTGATCAGGATATGTCATTCAAAGCGCATATTAAACAAATATGTAAGACTGCTTTTTTGCATTTACGCAATATCTCTAAAATTAGAAAGGTCTTGTCTCAGAGTGATGCTGAAAAACTAATTCATGCATTTATTTCCCCTAGGCTGGACTATTGTAATTCATTATTATCAGGTTGTCCTAAAAGTTCCCTGAAAAGCCTTCAGTTCATTCAAAATGCTGCAGCTAGAGTACTGACGGGGACTAGAAGGAGAGAGCATATCTCACCCATATTGGCCCCTCTTCATTGGCTTCCTGTTAATTCTAGTATAGAATTTAAAATTCTTCTTCTTACTTATAAGGTTTTGAATAATCAGGTCCCTTCTTATCTTAGGGACCTCATAGTACCATATCACCCCAATAGAGCGCTTCGCTCTCAGACTGCAGGCTTACTTGTAGTTCCTAGGGTTTGTAAGAGTAGAATGGGAGGCAGAGCCTTCAGCTTTCAGGCTCCTCTCCTGTGGAACCAGCTCCCAATTCAGATCAGGGAGACAGACACCCTCTCTACTTTTAAGATTAGGCTTAAAACTTTCCTTTTTGCTAAAGCTTATAGTTAGGGCTGGATCAGGTGACCCTGAACCATCCCTTAGTTATGCTGCTATAGACTTAGACTGCTGGGGGGTTCCCATAATGCACTGAGTGTTTCTTTCTCTTTTTGCTCTGTATGCACGACTCTGCATTTAATCATTAGTGATGATCTCTGCTCCCCTCCACAGCATGTCTTTTTCCTGGTTCTCTCCCTCAGCCCCAACCAGTCCCAGCAGAAGACTGCCCCTCCCTGAGCCTGGTTCTGCTGGAGGTTTCTTCCTGTTAAAAGGGAGTTTTTCCTTCCCACTGTCGCCAAGTGCTTGCTTACAGGGGGTCGTTTTGACCTTTGGGGTTTTTACGTAATTATTGTATGGCCTTGCCTTACAATATAAAGCGCCTTGGGGCAACTGTTTGTTGTGATTTGGCGCTATATAAATAAAATTGAATTGAATTGAATCTTTGTACTCCTCATAGAAGCTGTGTGATGACGTGCGCAATGTGAGTGTCCAATTGGAACTGGTTCACTGTCACATGGTTTTCCAAAATCCAATCGTAGGGCAGATTTACCTCACGTGGTAAACCAAAGATCTTTTTGCATGAGTGATAGCATACTAGTTGGCAGTGGTGGGCACAGTTCTGATAATCCGATAACAGATAATTATCAAAGATAATGTTTTCATTATCGGATTATCTTTTGAGATAACTTTAAAAACCATTATCGGACTAATTATCTTCTGATGAATTTTTGTCCGATAACGTTTAGACCGATAACGTAGTAAACAAAGCTGAACAGCAACAAACATTTCTAAACTTGAAAATCAGTTGAGCACCTACCTGATAAAAGTTTCCTAACAGATGTATGGTTCTACCCTCTGCAAACAGAAGACAGCTGCTTCTGTGAAGAACTACACTATCCTCTGCAGGCAAAGAAAAACTGGTTTGAAAAAAAAAATCATTTTTTTTAACACCATATTGAGACACTGGCAATATCACCCAAGTCATCCAGAGGCATACATTTTTAACTTATGGTTCAAATTTTAACCAAACTAATTTTGGACAAGTTATTTAAAATTACTGTCATGTCTGAAGTTTTATAAAGTGAAAATAACAGCTATATGTTTTAGTTTTAAAGTAATGTGCTAATTTTTAAGGTCTTAGTGTGGACATGCTGTGCCGAGCAGTGTATTATGGGTAGGATTATGTAATCTCAGTAAGGTCACGACAGGACAAATGCATTTCAGACACTCTGTTCAGGCTCCACGGACAACAGCATTAAACTCTAGTGCCTAAAACTCTCGTGAATATATTCTCTGGGTTTATAGACGTTATTGTATTTGCGTTTGTTGGTGGTCGTGAGATGTTAAACGCAGCTTGTTACTCCATGTACACTACACGAAGCAGGACGTGCGATTAACCTGAAACTCGGTCCAAAAAATTCTCACATGAATGAAAAATCATCTGAACATTCTCACATTCTCTCTACATGCAAAACATGTTGTGATGACACTTCCAGGGCTCCGTAAAAATGCCTGTTTTTACAAATAAAAAATGGAATATTTTACAAAAGCACATCTGTAAACACCAACACATGACACACGTCACATTAAGGTGTTGGTTTACATAGTGAATGACTGAACCAATCAGTGTTTAGCAGAGGTACATTTTACCCAGAATCCTTTGCGATCTCTCTGTGTTTGTTACAAAACCTCAGAATTAGTGCATTATTCAACATTAAAAGATATATGTTATATTTTAACTTTCTACAAATGACAGAATTGACATTAATGGAGTTATTCTATCAGTATTGATTTTATTTATATACCAAACCATAAGTCAGTATGACTTTATTTTTGAAGACCTCCGCCTGACCAGAGCGTTGGGATTGTAGAGTTTGGCTTGGTGAATGCTCTCAGCTTATTGCTGCACTGTAAACCATATAGCAAAACAAACAAACAAACAAACAAACAAACAAACAAACAAACAAACAAACAAACAAACAAACAACCAAACAAACAAACAAACAAACAAACAAACAAATGCACCCACCACCACAACAACTTCCAGCAGGACCTTTAAACATAGAAGTGTGGGCTCATTGTTTTGGTCTGCTGTCACTTTGATGTTTCTAGAAGTGATTGTGGTGTTACAACTCAAATTCAGTTTATTAGTAGTTTTAAATATACTAGAAACAATACTGGAATTTATCGGTTATCTGTAACTTCCGATACATTTTTGGGTGGTTTATCAGTTTATCTTTATCAAAGATAACTTTTCAGTTATCTGATTATCTGTTATCGAAGTTAATGTTTTGGTTATCTGTGCCCACCACTGCTAGTTGGCCCGTTTGAATAGCCCCCGAACTCCTCCAATGCGCCCTGCGCCATTACGCACAGCAAATGAAAGCAGACAGAGCAGACGGAGAGCCTCGCATGACAATTTCACATACTCAAACAAAGAGTGTGTAACTATCAGGATTGCTCCACTAGTTTGCATTTGAATGTTACTGGATTACTCTGTGGCTCTCTCCCTGTGGCATAAAGCACTGTTTACCATATAAATGATGTGAGGGAGAGGGGCCGCTCCTCCAACTGTAAAAAGAACCAAAGTGTGAAATGAAAGCTGCTTGCAGAGTCAGACAGAAGACTCCAAAACACAGTAAAAATATAAATTTGTGATGTGACCTTTGTGTAATAGCAGTTGAAGATAAACAAAACGCATAGACCATTTTGTATATATTGTTCAAAATGTGCATTTGTGTTTATTGTTTGAACTTTTTTTGTTAAATGGTAAATGGACTGCATTTATATAGCACTTTTCCATCTGCATCAGACGCTCAAAGCAATTTACAATTATGCCTCACATTCACCCCGATGTCAGGGTGCTGCCATACAAGGCGCTCACTACACACCGGAAGCAATAGGGGATTAAAGGCCTTGCCCAAGGGCCCTTAGTGATTTTCCAGTCAGGCGGGGATTTGAACCCATGATCTTCTGGACTCAAGCCCAACACCTTAACCACTAGACCTGTCTAGTGGTTAAGGTTAGTGGTTGCACTGTCTTTCACAAGACCTCAAATTACCTTCATAAAGTGTCAAAACCGTTATTATAGTTTGCTGTGTGTTTTGAATAAATGTATGTGGAAAATTAATTCCCGCTTTACTTTTTCCTTTGTTATTTCTGATTGTAAACCTTTATTACATTTATAAAACACAACAAAAGCATATATATTATGAAAGAACAGGTTGTCCTGATAAAAGAGACATAAAACCTGATTGTGGGATGCAGGGAGAGCTGTTAACAGCAATAATAAAACATTTATGTCAGGCGAGTGAACTGTCCAAAAAATGCCCTCTGACCCCAGAGGGTTAATATGCAAATTAAAAACTCAAACTTGTTGGGTGTTTAAGTCTCTTTAGGTCCCCATTAACCTGTTCTGCAGATGAGACCACCTCACTTCTAGTCAGTCTCGTTTTACATACTGTACCTAACCCACGTATATTAACACTATCTGATGGAGTGTGTCAAGTGGTGAAGATGAGTCCGACATATCTCAACAGTGTCTCCTGTCATTCAAATTAGGTGTCACAGAAATATCCTTCAACCTTTGTCTTAAGCCTGTTACATCCCTAATCCTCCACAGCCACCCCTCCACCCTTCTTTTGCTTGCTGTAATTCCCCGAGGGGTGAAATGCAAATCTGCACCACAGGGCTCACTAAGCAGCTTTCGCTGCCATGTTCCTTAAAAAAAAAATGGATGCACAATATAGTTCAAAATAATAATGTTGTCTGCAGTTACTGGTCTTGCCTTGAAGGTTGTTGGACTCCTGCTCTGTAAGTGACTCATTTATGCATTTTTGCAGACGCACAATGAGTAACACAACATAAAGTCCTCGCATATGCAAAGTGTCAACCACAGTTTGCAAATGAATCAGTGAGGCTGCTCCTCAAGAACACCTGCAAGAATGACCAACTGCTTTAGTCTCGTCTACATGTGCAGATTATATCATTGCTTATGAGTGTATTAGTCACAGATGCATCTGCTGAGGTTTGTTATAGAACAACCTGCACTCCATGAATGATCATAAAGGTCTTGCATTGTTCTGAGTGTAGCCGTAAAGCTCATCGATGCTACCTGAAACACACAACACACCGAAGTGTCCCGGAGTCATTTGCACGCAGCTTAATCTTCAATGGACACACGGTGGAAATGACTAAACCCATTACCCACAATTACCTCTTCAGTATGGCTGTTGACCACACAGGATTACAGGAGCATGCATGCTGGAAAGGAAAAGTAGCAGTTTGTGTGTTTGTTCATTTTTTTTTTTTTTTTGGAGTTTAAGGGGAATTATTAAATTCTGGGAGAATCTTGTACTGTCATATATAAATATCTGACCTAGTATATGTTCAGTTGTTATGCTCCTGCTATCATTATTTGTCACAGCATCTACAGTACTCTGAGATCTATACTATATTTAATGCAGTATGCACTTTTTTTTATATTTATTTAATTTGTATTTGTTGGTTTGCATCTGTTTTTTAATTTGTTGTTTGAATTCTGACTTGCCGTTCATGCTGTTTTTAGTTTCTTTCTATAGAAATGTTTCCATTTTTACTATGGAGAACACTTTGAAATTTTCCAAGTTAAAGTGCTTTATAAATAAATTGTATTTTTGTTGTTGCCATTATTATTGGACATTATCACAAATGTACAGCAGTTATTTCATGGAATTATATGCAAGCTGTTGTACACAATGTAAAAAAAAAAAAAATCAGTGACTGCTGAAATAACTACCATGAAACTATGGATCACCATGAATCAGAACATTGTGTCCTAACTGCTCCTAATTTCCATCATCCATTGAGTATCCACTCACCATACAGCAGGAAAACAACATAAATGCAAACTGATCTGGTGCAACAAATTCCATCATATTTTAAATAGGATTATACACCATTTTAATCCTCTTCAGCCCAGGCAAAATTAGAATCTTTTTTTTTTTTTTACACATTTTACAAACTTCATGTCTTGACAGTAGCAAGGCTCCCATTTTGACATAAATGTGAATTGGTCGGTAATTCATGCAGATACAGTTTGTCCACAGTAAGTTCTGTGATGAATGATATGTACACAACTTAATCATCGGTCTTATCAGACGGTTTCACCATGCAGCAAAGTACAGAAGAGTTGGGAAGGAGAGGATTAATATGGTGTGTCAAAGGAAGATGGCATTTTTTTGGGTAGTAGCGTGATGCAAGCAGTTAGTGCTGCTTCACCCAGCCAAAAATTCTATGTTGTCAGAACATCACTTTTTGATAATGATAACTTTGTGATGGCAAAGTCACTTTCTATACTTCTGTAGACTCCCAGCAGTGTTGTTGGATGCCGAAGTGGAACCAATATTTTACTGGAAAATATTTGGTAGGTTATACTCACACATGTTGAAAGACATGCTTATTCAATTTGAAGGTCCCCCCCCAGGCATTTCTTGCACATCAGTCCAGTGGCTTACCATTGGTCCATATTGGCACTCGAAGAGAAAAAATGGTTCAGAACTACAGGAACATATGTATAGTGCATCTGGAAAGTAAGGGATTCACTTTTTCCAGATTTTGTTATGTTACAGCCTTATTCCAAAATGGAGTAAATGCATTTTACCCTCAACATTTTTACTCACAACACCCCATAATGACAACATGAAAAAAAGTTTTTATTTTTTTCAAATTTATTAAAAAGCTACTACTTTGATATTTTTGGCTGTGTGCTTAGGGTCATTGTCCTGCTGAAAGATGAATTGTCACTTAGTGTGAGGACAAGAGTGCTCTGGAACA